>NW_021319451.1:1726279-1816999 GCF_001605985.2 Dendrobium catenatum
CTTAAGCAGGACGTCGGGTCTTTGGCAGAACGTCGGGCCTTAAGCAGGACGTCGGGCCTCCAGCAGGGCGTCGGGTCTCCAGCAGGACGTCGGGTCTTCAGCAGAACGTCGGGTCTTCAGCAGGACGTCGGGTCTTTAGCAGTGGTGCAATGAAACTCTGGCGAGGCTTCGATGGTGGTCCGGCGAGGTTCCTGTGGTGGTCCAGCGGTGGCCCGGCAAGACTCCTACGGTGGTCCGACGGTGGTCCGGCGGGACTCCTGCGGTGGTCCGGCGGTGGCCCGGCGAGACTCCTGCGGTGGTCAGGCTGTGGGTCATCTTAGCATTGTATGAAAATCTGGCACGCAATCAGATAAGAGAGGGGGTCTAGCATTTATGAGACACCAAGATTTTTACGTGAAAACCCCCGAAAAAGGGGGAAAAACCATGGGGCCTAGCCCACTTTCTACGGTGGTCCGACGGTGGTCCGGCGGGACTCCTGCGGTGGTCCGGCGGTGGCCCGGCGAGACTCCTGCGGTGGTCAGGCTGTGGGTCATCTTAGCATTGTATGAAAATCTGGCACGCAATCAGATAAGAGAGGGGGTCTAGCATTTATGAGACACCAAGATTTTTACGTGAAAACCCCCGAAAAAGGGGGAAAAACCATGGGGCCTAGCCCACTTTGAATGAATCCACTAATATTGTAGTCAATTACAAATGAGGCCCTTTATTTGGAGAAGGCCTTAGCTTGATGTACATTTTATAGAGTATAGTACATGATATGAATACAAAGAATCACTATTGACATGTTCGTTTGGTCGGGAGGACCGTAGTCGATGGGCGACGGAGGTCGGAAGGCTTGTAGTCGGTGGGCGACGTAAGTCAGGAGGTTCGTAGTCGGCTTGTGACGGAGGTCAAAAGGACTGTAGTCGGCGGGCGTCATAAGTAAGGAGGACCATAATCGGCGGGCGACAGAGGTCAGAAAGATTGTAGTCGACAAGTGACATAAGTCAGGAGGAACTTAGTCGGCTGGCGATGGAGGTCGAAAGGACTATAGTCGGTGGGAAACGTAAGTAAGGAGGACCGTAGTCAGCGGGCGACAGAGGTTGGAAAGATTGTAGTTGACGGGCGACATAAGTCAGGAGGACCGTAGTCGGCAGGCGACGGAGGTCGAAAAGACTGTAGTCGGTGGGCGACGTAAGTCAGGAGGACCGTAGTCGGCGGGTGACATAAGTCAGGAGGACCGTAGTCGGCAGGTGACATAAGTCAGAAGGACCGTAGTCGGCTGGTGATGGAGGTCAGAAGGACAGTTGCCTTGCGAAGGAGGCTGGAAGGACTGTGTCTAACGATGAAGGTAAAAAGGACAGCGTCAGGTAGAATTCCAACAGTGGAAAGAAATCCATCATCGTGTAGACGTCCAGCGAAGTCTGATAACCGGTAGAAGTCTGGCATCGGGTAGAAACTTGACGAAGAGTGAAAGTCAGGTGTCGGGTAGAAGTCTGACGTTTGTTGGTGGACGAGGAGAACTCCAGCATCACTTGGGCCGAGTTTCGGCGTAAAGAGAGAACTATGTCCTTAATTGAGAAGAATTTCTGCATCCCATGGAAGTTGGGCATAATTCTGGCATTCTCCCGAATATCTGGCAGAGTTCCGGCATATTCAGGCGGCGGGAAGAGCTCCGACGATGGTCGAGGAGGAGAGGATTCTCTTTTTCCCCATTCTCTTCTTCTTCCCTTCTTCTTCTCTCTCTTCACTTGAGTCCCCCTTGTGAAGAATGAGGGCTCTATTTATATTTTTTAGGAGTGGCATGGCTTTTAAATATGTGTGAGATCAGGGGAGAATAGGGAGTGGTTGAATGGACGGCTGATATTGAATCCTTTGATCATATACAGTTCATCAGCCATTTGAAGGCCTTAGTGATGTCGGAATTCAGAAATCTTGGGCTCGTTGTATTCGTTTCGTCGAGCCGTTCGATTCGACTACAAGCTCGTTAAAATCATAGACCGTTTGGTAACTCAAATTGCAGTTTGAACCTTCCAACAGCGCTTCGGATCCTTGATTTGGACCCATTTGGCTTGAATCGGGTCGAATTTGGTGTCGTTGGGTTTGTATTTTCGAGACGCTCAGTTTGACTATAAGCTCGCTGAAATCAGAGTTTGAATGCTCGTGATTTTAATTTTTGAAGTTTTCGATTAGATTTTGCCTCGAGATTCGTGCTTGATCAAGATAATTTTCTGAGAATATATCAACAATCATGACAACATCATCATTAACACCAGTGTACATTTTGTAGCCATTATAATGTTAGCCAAAGCTTTTTATGAAAAATTTGGAGAACAAATAATTAATTTAAGTGCCAAAAGGAATACATATCCTTGTGGTATACTAGCCAAAATGTGTGATAAGCCAATCTCTTATGAAGTTGTTCCTTACTGCAATCCTCTGCCATTGAAGACCAACTTGTTAGCACTTGGGGACCCAAGTTCTCATCCTCATCTTCTTTCACTATCTTTTTTGGAAGGAGAAGTGTGAACGGTCAGGATTCACCGATCGGGCATGAACGAACTGATCTATAGTATGGCATGAAGCAGGAAAGAAAGCTCTTTATCTTGTATTGTTTTTTTCTCTTTTTTTACAAAGAAGACTCGAGATTGAGCAACATACTGTCGAATGAGATTGTGTCTACCTTTCTACGAACTGGCTGAACTAGCCTTATTCCACTCACTTGCCCACTCAAAAAGCAAAAAAAAAGTTAGGGAATCTTTTTTCTTGGGAGATAAAAAGAAGGATTCTGTGCTAGAAGTCGCAGGGGAGGTGGAGGACAAAGAATGGTCCAACTTGGTAGCAAAAATGCTAATTTCTTCTGTGCACATGTGAGGTTGGGAGTCAATGATTCTGTGAGGTTATCTTCCCCAACCAAAGGTTCTCTACGCTTGTTCGTTTTGTACACTCCCCTCGCTTTAGTACTCGTTTTGCTACTATTAGTATACAAGGTGTTAGAGAAGAAAGTCCTAGTGCAAAAGTAGAGAATGAAAGTGACAAAGCATAAGATCTTCCAATCCCTATTTCACGTAGAATCACTCAGAATATAAGTGCCTTGGGTAAATGCCCACCTTCGTGAGAATATTTTCAAATGATTTTTTATCCCCTAAATATTTAGGGAAAAGGACGCCACCGCATGCTGACAACTGAATGCATCGCCAATGAAATGTTTGATTTAGTTGGAAAGGTAGGTGTTCGACATGTCCCTTGCTTTCTCCTTTCCTGGCTTATGGAGCATGACCTGCTACTCAACACTCAGGACCTAGCCCTTCTATCCACTCAAACTATCACCTTTTTTGCTTCCCAACAACTATAACTCTCGCTCACTGACAGGATTGTGAGACCACACCACTGGAACAAGGAAGAGGGCTCCCTCCCTGATTGAACGAGCTCAGATAAATCTTCCCTGTCTGTGGTTGAGTCAGATAAAAGAAAAGTAAATATATCATGGCACGGTCCACAGATCTTTGATCATTGAGGTAAGGAAGGAAAGTAAGTTCTTCCATTCAAAGATTCGAGTCGAGGATGAACGAGAAATTTAAGTACACCTGCTTAGAGTAGAGGTGTGTTCAAGAGAAAAGAAAAATAGCAGAGCCCTTGAAAAGTGAGAAGATAGGTAGAATCACAGTGATGGGAATCAATGAGGGAAAAAGGAGCTGAGGCACGATCATAGATAGGGAAAGGGGGAGTGTGAGGGGGTGCGAATTGCCACTCGGATGACTAGTCCTTCATCATGAGTCATGACCATAAGCAGAAAGAAACTTTTATAAGGCAGGCAGACTCTTTGTTTTTCCTTAAAGAACAAATGGTAAGCATAAAAACAGAATTCTGAGTGCGAAAATTATACCATCCTTTCATAACAATTCTATTTTTTCTAAAATGTTGAAAAATCTTGACTTTAATGTTTTTTTGGGGGAATTAGGGGCAAAGCACTTTTTATTGAAAATAGGAGCAAATTACATGAAGAAAAATAAAACAAAAACAATGCTATAAAAATAATAGCAACAAAATGAAAATATGAAATTATAAGTGCAAATATAAAAAGCTTGTATACAAAATAAACTGAAGAAAACCCAACTAAAATTTGAACTTCAAATACAAAAGGTGCATACAGAACCTAACAAAATAGAACATCGTAGAAATATTTCCCCAGGTTACCGAATCTACCATCCAGGAAAGCCAAGTTGTTGAAATGGACATCATAGGGGAAGGAATCATGGAATAACACTATTCTTCATGGTCTAGCCAAAAGGGAGAAAAAAAAATGAGCCTTGGAAGATTTATTTAGATAGCAACCAATTTATAAACCCCTAGTAATCAGTATAAAGGAAACCAATGAGCCAAAAGACAATTGTAACATTATTATTAGAAAAGAAGCTGACACTACAACAACTAAAGAACCAAAAATATCCAATCAGTAAAACCATTTCAGCATAATAAATGCTGCACCAGCACCTTATGTTTCCAGCCATTAGTCTTAGAACACAATGTAGTACACAGAAGAAAATGAACTAAGATGATGTTCAAACCTCCTTTCATTTCTCTCTTTCCAAAAAAAAAATGATAAGGAGTAAAGGGAGAAATCAATAGGTGAGCAAGGTCAGGCTATAAAATATAAGTTGATTTAATAGAGGAGAGGTCAGTGGTGTAAAGGAAAAAGAGTTATAAAGAGATGAGAAGTGATTGATAAGAGCAGTAAAGATATTAGGGGAAGAGATGAAAGTGTCATCTACTCTAGATAGCACTTTTATCAAATTATAGTTATCCCTAATCATTATTTTTGCCTACAAAAACTTCAAATATCCTCTCCCTTAGATAACCAATTAGCTTTGGCCCTCTGTCTAATCTAAGAAGGCCAAGAAGAAGCACAAAATGACAATTTTTTTTTTTACAAACTATGAGAAGCATTCAATGTGGACTTTAAGGGGTTCATTATTTAGAAGAGATTAAATCCTAAACTATTTACATTTTAGATCATTCATAGAAATTTCCAAGAAAGAGAAAGAAGAACACTTTTAAAGTTTGAAAGCATATTTAAGAGATTGTAGTTTTTGACACAATAAGGAAATTGGATGACCACTTCTTTTTAACATTAAAACATTCATAAGAATAGTCCAAAATTGAGGTAAATTCAACCAATACAATTTAAATAGAAATCTTTGTCTAGTGTGGTCCTTCTGGAATAATCAAAGAAACTATGGTTGTCCACTTTATAACAGGACAAGGATAACTTATCAAACCAATGAGCATTCATGAAACACTTGTCAAGTGTGATGTGAATAGGAGATCTAATCTTTGGTTGAACCATGTATAATTAAGCACAATTGAGCCCAGATCACTCAACTAGTCTAAAAAACCAGGTCATTCAGCTCCCGCAACCTACTATAATGTAAATGGTTACCAAGAACATTTTCATATGAAAATCTACAGCAATTAAGGTCACCCAACATAACCCAGGGTGAGTTAATGTCAACATCCAAAGATTTAATCTTGTTCCAGAACATCTTGTTCCAGACCATAAACCTATCATCCATAGCATTAGAGGCATATAGCATAGATAACTCAAAAGTGGAAAGATAATTATATGTGATAGTACCATGATTTAATTGGCTAAATATGAAGGAGGGAGAGAAAGAGATTGAGGATGTGTTCCATTTAATCCAATTCTTACCAGCATGACAATGTTCAAAGTTTAGAATACTGCCCTCACTAGAAAAAAACCTATGATTGCAGTAGAATCAAGGACTATCAAGGGAACTCACATGAACCTTGACTTCCAAAATACATATCATAGCCAATTTGAAATATTGAATAAGTTTTTTTTTTTTTTTTGCACTAAGTACTTTTTAAGAGCTATTAAACCCCTAATGTTCAAGGAAGAAAACCTAGGACATATCATTTAGATTTGGAGGTATGATTGTGTGCCTTGTAGGCATTTTTGGAATGGGTGGTTTTGGATACATGAGATGGATCCAATTATTTGGCATAGGTGTTTAGGGAAGAAGCATCATTTAGAGGAGGGTCCTGGATGCAGTCAAATTTGTTGTGGAGGTGAAGAATAGAGGATTGGGGAGAGGAAGCTATTGGAGGTGGGGATGGGGAGTTAGAATCATTAACCTTAGGAGAATTTAACTTTGGTATAGTATCTTTGTGGAAGGATTGAGGGTGTGTTGGAAAACTAGAAGGGTCAAAGTTGGCAATAGGTGTCATAGCTAAAGCATCATTAAACTGTAAGGATGAAGTGGATCGAGATGAGCAGGGAAAATCATTTAAAGATTGAGATAATAGAGAGGTCATTGTTATGGAAAATGGAGGATCTAGACCCAACATTTGTTGGCTCCTTTAGGACAATGGAGTTTATGTTTTGAGCTATTAAATCTTTGAGGAGTGGCCTGGCCAAAGGAATGATTCTTAATGTGACCTTCAGGGGATGGTTCAGATTGATCTCTTTTAGGACACATAGCTTTTGATTGCGCAAAAGAACCACGAAGCTCACAAGCATTAGGCTTCCATTCATATAGCATGTTCACGTTAATCAGCTCATTATTCACATAAATAGTGATAACATCCGAAAGAATAGCTTTGTTCAAGATTTGCACACAAATTCGAGTAAATGTTAATCTTGATTTTTCACACCCACCATGAATACTCCCACAAACCACTTTATTAGATATCATGTGTTCATTTAAATAACCTCCAAAAAATATCTTCCTTCTCTTAGGTATAATTTGTACTATATATTTCATCTATTTATTTTAAAAAGTAAAAGCCATAAATATGTTTTGCTCCAACATAGGACCATATCAATGAGCACATTCACAATGTTCCAAAATTTTTTTTAAGATAATAACAATCACCTTTAAAAAAACTTATTCACGTCAGTATTTTTATATTTCATCACTCTATATATTCCATACTTTTCGAAGACTGTCTACTTTAAATATTGGCAACCTTTCAGTTTTTGAATACTATCTACTTTCCTTAAAATTTATTAATTTTTAATTCAGATCTAATTAATTCTTTAATATTTTTATTGCATGTCAATTGTAATTAACATCTTAACTAAGTCTGTTGTACATCTCATCATCCATTTACATCCAAATGCTGATTCTTATTTAATTATTCGTCAGAACAGTTTCATAAATGCTGAAAAGGACTGTACGTACTACCTATGCATTTTCTTTGACTTCTTAAAGGCCACTAAGAAAATTAAATTTGTAATTAGTCCATACTTCTTGTGATGAAATTAATTTTTCTTAGTCTTTATTTGGCACAATTTTTGTACTGTTTTTAAAATTAATTTTTAAAAGAATTATTTTAAGAAATAGTAAAAAAGTCGTCTAAAAAAAAATAAATTTTCTATCACCTATTTCTATAATTCTTGCAGTGCCTTATAATTAAGTTCAAAAAACAAAAATATTGAATGTTAAATGCTTTAATTTTATTTTATGTGCACTATTTTATGGTTTTTATGATTCTTAAAATAAATTTTTAGTATCAAAATTAAAACTTTGTACTAAAAAAACGCTTTAAAAAATAGAAAGAAAGTGGTCCAAAAGAAGCAAGGGTGCTTTTGGGACCACGTCTCTGCTTCTTCACCGTTAAAAGCGTGCTCCTCACACTATTTGGAGTAGTGTGTCCGATCCTAGGTCTAAAATTTCTAAGTTGGCTGCCTGTTTTTGGCGACGCAAAACATCTCACGTGGTTCGCTGCGTTCTACAGTTTTGGTCTGCCAAAAAATCGAAAGAAACCATCATCTTTTGGCAATATTCCCCCTCAGAGTACCCTTCATTAGGGCTGTCAATATTCGACACGACCCGAAACCCGACCCAGATATGTCACGAAAAAATTCATGTTCGGGTCGACTAGGGTAGCAAATGGGTCCGGTTCGGGTTAGAAAATCTGACCCGAGTTGAATTTCATGTCATGTACGTATCAACCTGGAAACACAAAGTTGACCCGATTTTAACTCGTTAAAGCTGTCTCGAGTTCACCGCTTCACCCAAATAGACGGAACCACAGAATCAGGTTCCCATGTCACTCAGTGGGTCAAGCCTTAAATTACTTATCCCATATTGCCAGCATCTTCACTCATTTTGTCATATCTTCACTCTTTATTTGGTTCGAGACTTCGAGTTCACCACTTCGTCTTTCCTCTACGGTTCTACATGCTGGAGGCCCTTGCCCTAGTTTTCCTCTTTTCCTCTACCTTCTTCGTGATTTAGCGGTTGTTGTTGGCTCGATTTATCAATAATTGCAAGTGATGAATTATGAATTCAAGTCTCCTTCTCCCCTTGAAGTCTTGTTCTCTCCCCATGTCGTCATATATCGAGAACCGAAATTCCTTTTGATCTTTTCGATATAATATGGTGATAGGTTGATTGCTTGGAAAATGGCAAGATTTGTAGTCTTTCTTATGAGTTTTCATATTTAAAAATATTTTATTTTCCTTTCTGAGGTTCTCAAGTCGAAACCCTAGGTGTCTAGGTGATGTGTTCGTTATTAGCAAACCCTATAGATGGTTTATCACTTATTTCCTTTATTCTTTACTAATTTTAGAGATTTTATTTTTGTATGATTACCTGATTAATAATATTTGAGTTTACCCGAAATCCCTTTCACCCTTTGTCACTCTGTTCATGTTCTTCATCCGTTGCCTGTCATTATGTAATTGATTTCTTAATTGATTTTAGGCATTTTTCCATGTTTAAAACTTTAAGTTATTTCTTGTGGACTGTTGAGTCACCTGTAGCCATAAGCTGTGGTCCTATGGAGTCACCTGTAGGTTGTAGCCGTGGACTGTGGTCCAGTGGAGTCACCTATAGGTTGTAGCCGTGGGCTTTTAGCTTAACCATTTAAATGCTATTTAATGTATTAACGTTGTTATTACCATAGTTTTTTATATTTTATTGTTGTTGAATAGATGGAGGATTCTAACATAGTTGTAAAAAGTACTACATTCAATGAGAATGTGCAAGTAAGAAATGCTTCTATTTTGGTTAACATTTAAAATGATGATGGATTTCTGTAATATTAATGAAAAATATGTAGATGACCCGTCTTCCACTAAGAAAATATGAAGAATGTGTTCAATAATTTGTGGTTATTATGAGATGTTACCCCTTCCTAGTAATGGCAAGCAGAGATGTAAATGTAGAAAATATGGGGCAATATATCAGTGTGATAGCAAGTATGGCACTGGCCATTTAAAACGTCATATAAAAAGTTGTAAAAAAAGACACTCGTGACATTGGGCAACTTATTCTATAGTGAAATGCTACTTCGACTATCTCTTTGATTGAATATATGTTTGACATCCATGAGTTTCATGAGTTATTTATTGCATGCATAATCGCGCATGATCTTCCTTTTTCAGTGTGTTGAATGGCCTGCTCTTCGTTCATTGTTGCATTATCTCTGTCGTAATATGCACATAATATCTAGAAACACTACTAGAAGTGATTGCAAGAAGATGTTTACTAAAGAGAAATGCCTTCTTCAAAAGGAGATTCTAAAATGTAGCAGTAGAGTTTCATTAACTTCTAACTTATGGACATCAATTAATATGGATGGGTTCATTTGACTGTACATTTCATTGATAACAACTGGTTTTTGCAAAAAAAAAAAAAAAAAAAAAAAAAAAACAATCATGGTTTTATGCCACCAATACATAATGGTATTGCTTTGTGTGAGAAGCTTCACTATTTCCTTACTGAATGAAAAATTCAGAATAGAATATTTTGTATTACTCTCGACAATGCTTCAAATAATAATGTTTCTATTTAATTCTTAAGAAACCAATTAAATTTGTGTGGTGTAATGTTGTGTAAGGGTGATTTTTTTCACATAAGATGTTATGCTAGCTCATGTTGTGAATCTTTTCGTGCAAGAGGGATTAAAGGAGGTTGATATCATGTTCTTAATGTTAGAGAAAGTATAAAATATGTGAAAGGTTCACAAGCTAGAAAGCAAAAAATTTTGAAATGTTTCAAACAAAATTAACTGAAAGAAAGGATTCAGAGAAGATGTGCCTATGAGGTAGAATTTGACATTCATTATGCTTGATTCAAGCATTTACTACGAATGAGCCTTCCAACTTTTAGAACTACTTGACTCTAACTTCATAACTAGTCCTAGTAATACTAAATGGGATAGGATGGTGAGTATTTGCAAGTTTTTAGCTCCTTTTTTTGAGATTACTTGTGTATTCTCAGGCACTAAGTACTTTACATCAAATATGTTTGTCCCATGTGTATCTACAGCTTATGTAGCACTTAAGCATGAATGGTCTAATGGTATTGAGTACATCAGAAATATTGCAATAAGGTTGTTAGTAAAATTTGAGAAGTAGTGGTTTGATTTCTTTGATATCTTGGTAATTGTGATTATCTTGAATCATAGGTACAAGTTCACATTTGTTCAATGGTGTTATAAAAAATAATATGTAGGTGATTACATAACTGAAACAAAGAAGGTTAGGGATAAGCTATTTGCATTATTTTCAAACTATGAGAAGGTTGACCGAAAAACCTCCGATGAGCAGTCCTCATTACCCTCAGTTAGCTCTCAAGTTGATAGCTCATTGACTTTTCCTCCAACTATTATAAAATCATAATTTCTTCAGGTAATATTATTTCTCATTCTTTTAATAAATATTAGTAACATTTCATTAACTTACTTTGAATATTTATGGTGGCATTCATAACTAGGATTATGACCCATTCGAAGAGGAAATTACTATGCCTAAGAAGTCACAACTTGAAATGTATCTTGAAGAACAAAAATTCGATAGGAAGGTTAAGTCCAACATTTGAAATTACTATGCTTAAGATAACCAATACAGGTATCCTGAAGTGGCCACTATGGCTAGAAATGTTTTATGCATTTCGATTTCCACGGTTGCTTCAGAAAGTGCATTCAGTAACAGTGGTAAAATTTTGGATAAATATAGAGGTGCTTTAAAACCTGACATTGTTGAAGTCTTAGTGTGCAGTAAATATTGGTTATATGGAGATAATGATAAATGTTCCAAAGTTTTAAATTAACTTATTTTCTCGCTTCATGTTAAAAGTATATTAGTAATATATATATATATATATATATATATACTTGTTGTTCTACTTACAATGAATTGCTTGTTGTTCTAGAATCTGGATGATCACTAGTTGGTGCACGGTAACTGATTTAGTATAAACTGTTATAGCCCATTAGTCATTAGAGCTTTTGTCTATTTTGGACATTTTTGGTGTATGTCTATGTTGTTTTTGAACATCTTTTGGGTTGGCTGGTGCACGAAAGTTTGGTTTTTTGGGACGTACAAATTGTTTCCCTGTTATTGTTGCACAAAATGCATCTTGTCATTAACCTTGTTGCCTAGTGGCTGCTTCCTTGTTGGGTGCAGTCACTATTGGTTGGCTAGTTGCCCTGTCGCTATTGATGTTGTGTTTTCTGTTTTCTATTTTCGGAATTCTTATTCTCTATTTCTCTAGCATGAGGCGGTTGCTGACTGCTATAATGATTAAAATCTAATATTTTGATGCCTAATGAACTAATCTTTTTGATGAATTAAGGTGAAGGGTAAAGGATATGACTATGAAAGCTCAAGCAATAATGAAAAACCTTCTAAACTGAAAGTGATAGCCGTCGTGTGTTCGCAGTAATTTGGTTAATACTATTGCAACCGAGTGACATTTGTGTTAGCTAAAGTCAGCAGCATATACTTGATTAATTCATTGACACTACATTAATTCGTAAGTTTAATGCAAACTGCCACCTTGGATTATAATAGTTAAAAAACTCAAATATGTTGCAGACTAAATCGTAGCTAAATGTGTTGGAGACTTGGAGGGTTTACCTAAGCTATGTAAATAAAACTTTCTAGTTATACAATTATGCAATCTCATTATTTGGAATTTTATCATTTTTATTTGTTTATTACTTTTAAGCTTTAAGTATTTTTTATTTAACCAATATTTTTTTTTGCTTTTAATTCAAGTTGAAAACATGTTATGATTTCAGGTTTTTATTTAACCAATATCTGTTTGACTGACCCATCGACACAAATTGACAGCCCTACCCTTCATTTGGAGCAGATACGCCTAAATACTTGTCTTTGCCCGGACACCGCACAGAATAAATTTTTTGTGAGACGCACCAGCTCTCAAGATTTCTTCCGGTAAATTCTCTTTCGTTGCCTGCAATATGGTCGATCAAAATTATATTTCACCCCAGCTATTCCCGTTAATGGCCTACGGCTTCCAATTTATCTGAAATTTCTACTTGAAAAGATAAAATTTCTGAAAATTCCTCAGCTGTTGCATCCTCTTGTGATTTGCCTTGAGATAGTCGACGGCTTCCAATTCATGATCAATATTATTTTAAGGGGCTGTTTGTTTTCCTATTATTGTTGTGATTTAACAAAGATTTAGCTAAAATCCTATCATCAAACAGATATTTTGGGCTTTAAATTCTACTGATTTCATAACTAGGATTTGTTGAATCCTACCATTTACATGATTTCTCTGTCTGAGCTTGAATTTAAAAAATAGCCAAACAGTTTATCAGAATTTAGCAAGATTTAACAATTGTATTGCCAAACAGTTTTCAGCTTTTAATCCTCTTAATATTTATCGTTAAATCTGGATTTACTAGATCCTAGTTGTAACCAAACAGCTCGTTCGCCTTTCATTTATTTTAATATTCTAACTGCCATTAGCCCATTTATTATATGATCTTAAAATGTACTTTAAAAAAAATTTGCAGGCAGAAGTTCACATCCATTTGTAGATGCTATTAGTGCATCCATTATCAGCCATTAATACAAATCCAATTGTTGGCAGGCTTTTTGTGGGTCTTTTTTTTATTACATGCATCTCTGTCATCGATGGCCTACTTGCTATAAAAATTTCAACCAGTTCTAGATGAAATATAATTACATGTGTGGACTTTCCTCATCAACTGCTTCAAACTTGACTTCAATGACCATTTTTCCAATAACTTACGCCATTTTCCTTGCTGACGTGCTTTGCCATTTAAATCTTATCATGGTTGACAAGTATTCTAAGAAGATTTCTTCTTCTATGTCTCAATTAATGATTGAATCCAAAATAACTATGATAAGGTTAATAATGATGATAATGATCAAATGACCTTGTTTTTGTGCTGTTAGGTCACTTGACTGCAAGGAGCCATGAATATAGCTTCGGTGTTGTCCTCCTAGAGATGTTATCAGAGAGAAACTTCCTCCAAAGAGTGCTGCAAATTCTTAACCAATTTGAAAGAGAGGTAATTTGCTACTGTGATTATTTTTTTCTTTTATATAGTTAGGATCCCATTGCTTGGTGAATTGAATTTGAATTTGCTAAAATAACTGCATTTTTTGTTAAATTATGAGCTCAATGCCTTGTTGAATTGATTTTTTTAGAAAGTACATATATTTGCAATTTCATGGGGCTAGATTTTCTATAGACTCATTGTACCATTGTCATGATAACATATACTTCTTCCTCATTGTATAGAACCATATCTTGGCTGATAAGTACGACTCCAGGCATATCTATGAGGCATTGTATTTGCTAGTCTGCGTTGCAGGTATTTCATTATTTATATTTTTTGTTATAAGCCTGCATCAATTCGGAGACGGGGGGAGGGGGGTGTAAAAGTTTGATCTTATAAAGCCTTGGCCCAGTAAATCAGTGCCTACCGCCTATGAAGAAGAGAACTATATAGATCTTCGTATATGTTATTAGTAATTGCATGTGAGTCTATTGTTTGAGCATGCAAGAATATAGACTTGTTATGGGCTAGAATATACGCGGCGATAGAGTTAAAATACTTTCGTCTTAGCGTTGTACGAATATTCAGCACACAAACAGAAAAGTAAAATAAACACCAGGATTTTTACGTGGAAAACCTGAAAGAGGAAAAAAACCACGGGGCTACGCCCAGTTGAAGTAATTCCACTAGTGTTTGTTTGAAGTAAAGAGATTGATTCGTCCCACAAGTTAGGACGATCAGATTACAAAGAGTTTCTTTTGAATTGAAATTCAGTTACAAAGTTATGCGGAATTCCGGTGTCTCCTGAGTATCCGGCAGAATTCAGGCGTATTCAAGCGGCGGAAAGAACTCCGGCGGTGGTCGAGGAGCTGATTCTCCTCCTTCTTCTCTTCTTCTTCTCTTCTCTTCTTCTCTCTCTTTCTTGGGTCCCCTTTTATGAGAAATGAGGGGTCTATTTATACTTATGCCGGAGTGGCATGGCTTGTAAATAGGTGTAAGATCAGGGGCGAACAGGGAGTGGTTGAATGGATGGCTGATATTGAATCCCTTGATCATACAACGTTTGTCAGCCATTTCAAGGTCTTAATGATGTTGGAATCCGGTGATTTTGGGCTCGTTGGATTTGTCTCGTCGAGCCATTTGATTCGACTATAAGCTCGTCAAAATTGGAGACCGTTTGGTAACTCAAATTGTGGTACAAGCTTTCCAACAGCACTTCGGGCGCTTGATTTGGGCTCATTTGGGCCCGGATTGAGTTGAATTTGGTGTCGTTGGGTTCGTATTTCCAAGTCGCTCAGTTCGACTATAAGTTTGCTGAAATCGGAGTTTAGGTGATCCCGTATTTAATTTTTGAAGTTTCCAACCTGATTTTTGCCTCGAGATTCGTGCCCGAATCAAGATAATTTTTGCATGACGTATCAAGACTATTGCATGCCTGATGGATGTTGGATTTTGTTAAGCTGCAGTGGCTAGTAAGGAGTTTCCAATCCGTCTATATCAAACACTTTTTTTCCTGTCTAATGCGAGTTTGTAGTAGAGGGGAAGTTTGCAAAACTCTTTGGTTGCTTAAACAATGTTAGAAGCCTCTAAGTGTATATTCCCCTATCAATTCTTTGTGAATGTCACTGCTATTTTCTGTATTTTTAATTGCATTGTGATAGTATTTGTGGTAGAAGGATGTTGACTTTACATTTTCGAAGCCATCTTTGTTGTCTCTGACATGACGCAAGGACTTTATAAGTTCATAAAGTTCTCATTATCTTCAATACTCTGTTCTTTATTTCCAGCATTCTCAAATTGCAGGCGCTTATACATGCCTCGACTATGATGGCTCACATCCTAAATTGATTACAACAATAGATTTACATGAATATAAACTTTTGAAACACATGAAGGGATGATCAAAACCTCAAAACAACCAAATATCATACATTTACAGATAGATATATTAGTTTTATATAATTATGTAGGCAAAAAAGAAATATTAAGACTCAAAGTTTTTATGCTTTCGTGGAACAGCTTTAAAGATACCCGTCAAAAACAGAATATTCAGATTGTTTTTTCATGAGATTAAATGAACACAATGTCTCTATAATTTTTTTTAGAATAAAATTGTAATGTAGAGAAAAAGAAATAATTTTTTTCATGATATGTCATTACATAATTTCTTATTAAATTTTAAAAATTATCGGAGTTATATTATCATTATTATAAAAAGTTCATTTATTATGAACAAAAAGAAAAAAAATCATTATAAATTTCTAGATTATTTTAAATTATGAAATTATATTGTAAAAAGAAAACTTATACTACTTTTATAATTAAAAGTCATAAAATAATTCATAAATTGGATACAATTTTAATTTAAAATTGTTAGTTTGTTATCATATAAATTAGAAGAAAAATTACATTTAATTAATTTACTTTCATCTCAATATATATAAGGGTATAAAGATAATTTGTTCTTATACAGCTGCAGCACAACAACTCGACAGTTATACTTCACAAACAAAATATGTTGCTTTATGTACAACAACTTCAAAACTCAACTTTCTGTGGAACAGCTTCATAACTTGCTTTACAGACTATTGCATCCATTCTGAACAAACCTTAAGGCTTCGTTTGGGGCATCTTTCTTAGTGTTTTTTGAAAATAACTTTTTAATAAAAAAAAATTTTGAACGAGAAATTAGTATATTAAAAAGCAGCTTCAAAAAATAGTAAGAAAGCTGTTTAAGGCATTGTTTGGGACTGCTTTCTTACTACCTTTTGAAGCTGTTTACTGCTTTTTGAAGGTTCTTTAGAAAATTGTAAGAAAGCTATCCCAAATGAAGCCTAAGGTTTCGTTTTGAGCAACATTATTGCTATTTTTGAAAGCAATTTTCTAGCACAAAAATTTTTTTTTTTATAAAGGATTTATTTTGGATAGCTTTTTAACTAATTAATAATGTAGCTTTCTAATACAAAATGTATAGTTTAAGAATTTTTGTGCAAGAATGCTGGTTTACAAGGAAGTAAGAAAGCTATCAGAACTTTTTTTGTTTTTTAGAATGCAACTAAAGTTTTTGTTTGGCCACTATTCTTTTACTACTTGCAATAAGCTTTTGTGCAATGAAATTGCTTTCTATAACGACTTTAAAAAAATTGCTCTCTCCATTACAACTTTACAATAACTTCTATACAAAGTTACAGTCATTCCAAAGAGACCCTAGATTTTAAAAAAAGTCAATTATTTTTGTATGATGAATTTAGTATTAGAATATTATGTTTCACCAATTTTGTTCATCGTCCAAACAAAATTATTAAAAATTTGAGACACAAAATTAATCTCAATTTAGGCTTCGTTTGGGATGACTTTCTTATTTTTTCTTAAACTAGTTTATTAGTACAAATAGTAAAAATTTTGTACTAGAATGCTGCTTTATGAAGTAGTAAGAAAGCAATCCCAAATGAAATCTTATGCTTCATTTGGGCACTACCAAAAAAATGGGCTACTGCAACATAAAATTTGAGCTTTCTCGGTGGTTTTAACCGCCACAAATTTAGTTGCAGTTATAACTGCTGCATGACCACTATAGTTGCAATGTGCTACAAAGACATTCTACGGTGGTTCTTTGACCACTGGGGTAGATATGTAATTTAGTAGCGGTTTAAGCCGCTACAAATTTACAAAATTGCAATAGGCTTAACCGCAGCTATAAACTGGAAAAAAAATTTCCATAATTGTGGCGGTTAGAACGCCACAAATTTGGAGAATTGTGGCTATTAAAAAGACAATTCTACAGGATTCAATTAAAACCACCACAATTCTGTAATTAAAAAAAAAAAAAAAAACAAGACAATATGTGAAGAGGGACACCTACTGCATCAAAACGAAGAAGCAAGCAGAGCAACTTGAATCTTGCAAAAAGGCCAGCTAGACAGAAAATCAAATCAAAAGAAATTGTGTTCTATGTATATTTTCTAAATTGAAATATTATCATCTTTAATTCTATTTTTGCTAAACTGGAACTGAAATCAATGTGCTTGATTCTCTTGTGATACACATTTGGTCTTAGCTAAGTGAAGAGTACATTGACTATCACTAAAAAATGTTGAACTATTTTGGTTCAAATCTGTGTCCTCAACTGTGCCTCTTAACCAAATAAATTCTTTTATGGCTTCAAAAAAGTATAATCTGCTCCACCTTTATAGTATATAAAGTAATTGTATGCTAAAGACAAGCCTTCAAACTAATGCCACATCTAGAGAGACTAAGGACATACCTAATTTGATATCTTCTCCTATCAGGATTATCGTATACTCTAAATAAAAAAGTCCCACAACATTATAATAAGATTTGTTCTTCTATATATATCAAATGATAATCTATAGTGGTTTCAAAATACCTTAAAATTCATTTTATTGCCCTTAATGAGCTCAAGCAATCCTATCCATTTACTTACAACCCTACCTGCATATCAAATGTCCAAACATGTCCATTCCACACATGATGTTTCTAGTTGCAATACCATAAGTCATATACTTGTGTTCTTGTAACTAAGGAGAGTAACCTATTGAAAAACAAAAATGACTAGCTTGTGGAGAAGTGACAATTTATAGTCTGCAAGACAAACTTTTCTTATACCTTTTTACTACATCTTTCTGTGTTATAAATTAAATATTTATCCTTGCATTTTTTATTATCTCTGTCCCTACAATCTTATTGCACCATGATCTTTCCTGTCAAATGTTGCACTCAAATTAACTTTAAATTTCTATATTTGTGGTATCTCTCTATTTGCAATCAACATATCATTAACATACCCTAGCACATATGCAAAGATTCATCTAACCTCCTGCAAACACTTCTAAGATTAAATCTTAAGCAAAATAGCATTTTCGATGTTTAAAATCACAATGGAACTGCTATAAAATTTAGCATGAAGCATCTCGCATTCCTCTCATTCCAGATTAAGTAAATAGCACAGTAGGAAAGAAGAAAGTAAAGCCTCATATGTTAGTTATCAATCAAAGACAAAGGCAATGTAGGAAAAAAAAAAAAAAACTAACTGCTAGCATATATTGGGTCTAAGCAAGACTGAGTCCATATTATGCAAAAAGGTAGAAAGGATATTGAATGAGAAGTTGCATAAAAAACTCCATGATTGTTCAAAAATGAAGGGAAGACATGTAGCTTGTATCATAAAGCCTAATTAAGAAGGCAAGACTCATATCATAATGCAATTCATTTGTCATAGCATAAAGAACAACAAAAATAATATGACCACATAATTTATAATAAGAGAAATAAAGAAAATGAACAGAAATTCATCCAAAATAAAATATTTAAAGTTTTTAAGTCATCGATATGTCAAAAAGAGAAGTGTATTCAACATACATATTTGGTAATCTACAATATCAAAACTTTGAGCAACATTAAAAAAAAAGTAAACTTTCATACCAAGATTCTTTTTAAAATAATTTATCAGAAAAAGGGCTTATCTTCAAAACGCCATTCTCTTTCTCCCATAACATCTTCTTCAAGAAGAGATTTCTTTACTACCCTATCAATTACTAATCTTATATTTTGGTTTTGACCACTAGGTGACTAGCTGACACCACTGTGCTACATCAACACAAGATGGAATAGACTCCATAATTTCCTTGATAGGTCGGCTATCCTAGTGCTTAGCTTTTATGTTAGTCTTATGATTATGCCACTTAACTCCAAGGGATTGAAGAATCCAGTGATGTATATGTACAGGAAATGCAAACTTTGACTCCAATATAAAGAAATATTTTATTACTTATAACATAAACCTTATTATTCTAATTTACATAATATTTTACTTACCTTCACTTCAACTAACATTTTTTTCTTAAAGGTCTCCATACCCTTAGTTCTCCAATCTGGAAAGTATATGGGTGTCAGTATAGGATCTCTAGCAATGGCACCTAGATATGATCCTTATAGAACTGACTCTCGAAAGTTGTATGGCACATTATTCTCATTCACCTCTATATTAACACATGTATATGCTAGAATGTTTTGTATGTCAATGCATGTAGTGCACCCCGTACGATGTACATTTACACCTTTCAGAAGTAGAAGGACATTGTGATTGTTGAGTTCCACAACACTCATTCTCCTCTTGAGTTTACTCACAAGTAGAATCTGGGTGGATTGGAATAGAAGGTGTTTCATATTCTCTACTGGACCCACCCATTTATACAACTTTCTTAGATCATTTGAATGTATTTCATCCTATCATTTCCTATAAATGTAGAGTTTTATATGCCACAACCCAATACAAACAAAAATAAAATAGAAAAGATAGTAATAAAATTCAAATAATTTTTCATTTTATAAAAGCATAAGGTTGGATTAATGCAACAAAAGAACTAAAAAATATTATGCACTTCAATAATATACCTTAGCTTCACCGTAGGTTCTAAGTGCTGACCTAGAGTTTTCATATAAAGATAAATCTAACAGAATGCAATGAAATCTAGAGCACCAAGCATTACTATATTTTCAAGCACACCAAGACAAACAACAGCTATGATGCCAAAAAAAGGCTTCTATGATGCCTTTAACATGAAGTAGAATCATTTGCCAAATTTTGCATGCAGTTGATTGGAAAATCCATTTATCCTTTCACACACAAATTAGAAGTTTTTTTGTGAGAAGCAAACCGGGAGCAATATGCTGACAAACGAAGTATTGATCACGTGCATCCCTATTCCTCCAAGCATATTATTTATCATTAGAGAGACCGATAAATCATTCTTCCCAATTAAGCAACTACAAATCATGTAAAGTCTACCTTTAGCAGATTCCATGACTGAAAATAGTAATAGATTGGTTGGAATTTTTTGTCCACATTGAATATATTATTAGTCACTTGATTGAGATTATGGATAAGTATTACAAATAATAAAGCATGAAATATTAGAGAACATAAAAGTATAAACATATGTCCATACTTACATTTGTTTGCTACAAGAAATACTTGAATCATATACATCTCTAGGCCCTAGATGAACAACAAAATTCTAGTTTATATTTTTAAGATCTTGAATGTTGAAAACTGGCTCAACTTTTGATGAGAAAATAAATGGATGATCTTCTAATTTATGATCAGTGTGAATAAAACGTGAAAAATTCACCAAAGTGTAACCAAACTGATCATGATTTATACCAGTGCTAGTTGTGTTTACCCAATCACATTAGAATAGTATCACTTTGAAATTGTCTGAATAATTTATCTCAATAATATCATTAATTTTCTCATACTAACTGAAATTCTTAATTTTTGTACTGTTAACAACATCATAATTCTGAGTTCTCTTATTGTCATCTCTTATTTTTACCTAAAAGGTATACCCATTAATAAAAAAACCTTTGTATGTACGTGTAATTTTATTGGGCCCCTTGGCTAGGACCTTAATTTTATCTGTTACTTCTGAACCATCATCACCCATGACCTTAAAAAAAAATATTAGCCTTTATGCAAATTAAAATTTTAAATATTATAAGAAAACATTAAGTTTAGAGTTTACTATTATTCTTACCATTCATGAAATTTTTTGTTAATAAGTTGCTTGACATCCCAAGCTTTAATTGGCGCCTCTTTCTTTTCTCACCATCTTTGAAATGTTCTCTAAGATTATTACAATGACGTAGGATGTATCTATGTACTTGGGTTATCGATTTTTCATCTAGAACAACTTAAGAGACCATTTCCAACAAAATTTCACCACTAGAGAACATAAACACATCTTCCTTTTCAAGTGATAATGCAGTTTCTCTAACATTTTGGCTATACCATCCAAATATTTGGAACAAATTGAAATCCCTCCGCAATAGAACCCTCAGGTCTGCTATTTTGCTAATATAGTCCTTTAATATCAAGAAGAATCAGCAAATGACATAAAATTATAAAATTTTTATCATATATGTGACTAAATATAGATAATAAGTTATATGTTACCTTTTAAATGGGTACATCCATCGGTATTGAACAAGACCATCTAATTTAACCTCTTCTGCTAAGTGTACAAAAAGAAGAAACATGATCGTAAAGAATGATGGAAGGAATGTTTTTTTCCATCTTCCAGAAAGTCATAAGGATATTATTCTGTAACATCTCCAACTTAGTGGGAGTTACAAGCCTTTCACAAATCAACTTTAGGAAATGTGATATCTCCACCACAATCATAAATTCATCTGAAGGTGCACATGACTGAAGTGCAATGGGTAGAATGCCTTCTAATAGAACATGATAGTCATGAATTTTTAAACCCATAATTTTACAATTCTCAACATTGACACATCTTGACATGTTTGATGTGTAGCCTTTAGTGAACTTCAAATTCTTTAGAACTTTACAGAACATCACTTTGTCTTTCTTTGACATTGTGAAAGGAGGTGGTGGCAATGAAAGGAATCCTCTAAAGTTTGTGAATGCAATTTGCTTTTTATCCAATGTCAACCAAATCATGTCTTGCTTGTAAGTTATCTTTTTATTTTTCCAGATCAAGCAAAATTCCAATAAAATTATCACAAATGTTCTTCTCATTATGTATAACATCCAAGTTATGTGGTAGTAAATTATACTCCCAATAAGGTAAGTCAAAGAAAATTGTATTTTTTTCTTCCATCCTTCAATCCTCTATACAACACATCCTCTTTTTAGACTAGCTTTACTTACGGTGGTAATAGAAAATTCTATATTATTTAACTGTAATATCACTTTAGTGCCAGTTCTCCTTCTAGGTTTTCTTCAAACTTCCTCTGTGTTATCAAAGTTATTTCTTTGGTGCATAAAATATGATTATCTAGAAGCCAACGACGATGACCCATATAAGAGAATTTTTTGCTTTTGTATATCCATAAGGATTCTATATTTTATGCACAATAAGGACATACAAATCTCCCTTTTATGCTCCACCCAGACAACATGCCGTATGCTGGAAAATCATTAATGGTCCATAGTAACGCAACTCACATGTTGAAAGTTTGCCCACTTACAACATCATAACATTGAGCTAAATGCCATAATTCGCATAACCCTTGAATCAAAGGTTGAAGGTAGATATCAATAACATTTCCTGGATTTTTCTCCTTAAGTATTATAGTACTAAGGATAAAAGAATCATGTTTCATCCCAACCCAAGGTGGCATATTATATGGAACTAGAAGTACATGCCAAATACTATATGTACTATTCATAATCTTAAATGGATTAAACCCATCACTAGCCAAACCTAGACAAACATTACGTTGATCCAAAGCAAAATTAGGGTATTGAGAGTTGAAAGCTTTCTACGCTTCTCCATCAACTGGATTTCGTAACAAGTCATCTATATTTCTGTGTTTAGCATGCCAAACAATTTATTCAGTAAATTTCTTTGTTTTAAAAAATCTTTGAAGTCTTGGAATTAATGGAAATATCTTATAATTTTAGTTGACTTCATACTAATTTTTTCCTCTATAAGTATTCTTCATCATAGTCGACCATCTAGATGCTCCATATATGTGACATATATTATGTTCAGATCTAGCTTTCCAAAATAACATACATTCATTTGGACATGCATCTATCTTCATATATCCAAGATTAAATGCTTTCATTATCTTCTTAACTTCGTATGTATTTTTAGGCAACAACACCCCTTTAGGAAAGGCATCAACCAGTAACTAAAGTACCATATCAAAGATCTTGTCGTCCAAGAATGTAAACACTTCGAATGATTTAAGTTCAATATAAAAGAAAGCTTTGAGAAGGTTTTACATCTAGCATACAAGTCTGCTCCTGCATCCTGCATTAAATTTGCAAATTTCTCTCTATGATCATTTTATTCATTAGTATTGAACACATTTTGCTCATTCACTGGATTTTGAAATGGATCATTTGGACATAATTTATCTCTTAATAGTCCATCTATATCATTTATTCTTATATCCTCAGAAGCAGGTTCAACTTCTTTCAACTTTGGTGTATCACCAGATGCTTCATTCATTATACAATCACCTATAATATAATGCTCATCACCATGTCGATTCCATGCCACATATCCAGCAAAAAATCCTTTGGAAATTACATGGTCTTTCACATCTTTCATAGAATGAAAGTACCTATTAATGCATGACTTGCACGGACATAAAATTTTCCTTGACGAATTCTAGCTTCGACTCGCAAACAATATAAAATTGTTCACACCATTTACATAATCACGACTCCACTTGGCTTTTGTAATCCAGCTCTTATCCATATTAAGTAAAAAAGGAGTTTCCAGGTCTCACCTAAGAATAAAAATTCATTAAGTCACTCAAATTTAGTATTTAAAAAATAACTTGATCATTTCCACACAAATATAAAAACATGTGAATTATATAATTATCTTGAAAATAGAATATATGACAATACTTCCTATGTAGTTCAACACATATATTTTATCACAAATTTACCCTTATGTGGGATATATGAAGACATGACTATAAACTTCTAAGAAATGTCCTCACATCTTTTTTTAATTATCTATATAAGAAGCAATCACCAAGGAATTGGTTGATTAACTTTTTACATCATTATCATGACATGTTTTTTTAATTTTCATTCATTTTTTAGTATTAATTAAAAATGACTAATATATTGGACACATTCCCCACTATTAAAATGCCATGTGAAAGCTAGATAGGAATAGCTATTTATGAAGTTAATGGAAATAGAAGGTAGGAGTGGGATTTGTAGGCATGACTTCACACTATGCTTTTCCTAGTCCAATAGTTTCAATGCAAAAGGAAAATAATTGATACAAATTTCCATGACAAATGGTTGGACATGCTTCCTGATTGCTCTGCCATTTAAGAATGACTCCTCTATTTGAAGTTTTTACTTTTAAAAGTGGAAGTTTCTTCTGTACTTGCTTTATGCTTGGACCCTTCTAATGGAGGCACTCATAAAAGAGGTCACTGATATATGCAAATCGCCACCCTAAAAGGATGACATGACTAAACTTTTAAGGATGCCATTTTTATTCCAAAATTTATGCCTAGCTAATAATTAGGAATGATATCAAAAGGCCAGTACTAATTATTATAAGATATATATAAATAAATAATGCAATGTATGCCAATAATATCCATAAAGTTGTCATTATCAATATACTTATTTAGAAATGCTCATTACTTTAACTATATGCAATTATTTAAATAATTAAGAAGTTTCCCTAATGTCAATATTTTCATTGATAGTATTAATTAAATATTCAGATTATAACGAATGTCAAAGAAATATTTTTTTTCTTACTCCAATCGACACATGTATTAAGAACTTCTTTGATCGCTCAGACATTTTCTTTTTAGCATCAATTCGGATTAATTGAAGTGAATAAAATGCTTAATGTTTCTCTAATAAAACTAAGGATGAAAGGTTCTTTTATTTGATATCATTTCTCTTGCATTTTTTTTTTTGTCAAAGTGCAGCTTTCTGATTTCCAGCTACCAAATAAACTTTATAATTTATTTTGTTTATCTCTATGGGAATTAGTTAACTTATACTAGAACTAAAATTTTCAAATAGTTCCACCTTGTGCCATCCAAAATCATCTCTAAGGAAGTCTTAATTAAATAAATTATCCTCCCTAGCATCCACAATTTTCCTAATTATCCATTTACAACTTTCATCAATACAACATAAACTAATTGTTCTTTTTATAGTGTGATTGGACTTAACAAGCGCTAGATCATTAAGACACTTTTTTCTCCCAGCATATTTCCCCTCTTTGCATGAATCTTTTTAAAAAAATGTAAATCACAATAAACGTGTAGGGTGTATCCAATGTATAGAGCTCTCGCCAAAAAAAAGGTTTGTTGAGCGGTTAATGTACATAGCCTTACTGCTTCGGTTCCCTCTTGATATTCACCTTTGTATGAACCGGATGGGATGCACATGCTACTATGTATTTTAAAGCTTTATTAATGGAGAAAAGGGAACAAAATAAAATCGATACATACAACAAAAATGTCTGATGCCTCTTGCAGGAATCCAAATAGCCGAAGCTCGAACAAGATCAGATCTCTTAGAGTCCCCTCCAAAGGTCTCGATCATATAAATATATGTTGAACGTTTTCTGATTTTAGGGATTACTGTAACTAAATAAGAAGAAGAATGAGAAAAAGAGGGAGAAGAAGATGAAGAAGAAGAATGAGAAGAAGAAGAGGAAGAAGGGGAAGAGACTCACACTGAAGAATATCGAGCAAGACCGTATGTGCGAGCGAACAGTCATTTTTGATAGTACTGACCAAAAGTGTGCTCCTTCGACAATGGTTTGCTCCACTCGGCAGTGGATTGCTCCGCTTGAGAGTCACCGTGGCGGAAGACGGAGAGCCGAGCAGTTCGCGTGCATAAGACTGAAACATTAAGGATTCTCGATCTGTTTAAGCGCGGGGCATTTCGTGTGGTTAAAATAGCGTTATTTCCACCGGGTTAAACAGGTGCAAGTAACATCATTTAAAATCGGTGCTAATTGAACCGGTTAAAACTAGTGCAATTTGTAGCGGGTTTAACCGATGCAAAAAAAGGTGTTTTGGCGGCGGTTTTAAATCCGCTACTAACATATGTTGCAAAAAATCTAGTTTTTAGTAGTGGGGACAACTTTCTTATTGCTTTTTAAAGGAGACTTCTATCTCAAATTTTTTTAGTTAAAAAAAACTAGAAAATTGTTTATAAAAAAGTAAGAAAGCTATCCTAAACGAAACCTTATTACTTCAATTACTTTTGATCAATTTTATTTGACTGAGGTACTCAATTCAAGAAATAAAATTTTTACAGACACTTCGTTTATGACTTCTTTTTTATAGCTTTCTATAATAATTTTATGGTAAATAATTTAATGAAAGTAACGAAAAGTAATAGTCAAAAGCTATACCAAAAAAGTCTAAATTAATTATATATAAATAACATTAGGGCAATTTTAGAGGTTAACCCATTTTTATCGTAGAGAAAAATTTAAAACTGCTAAATTTTTGAAGATTTTGAAATGCCTCGAAACATTTGTGTTAGAAGTCTGTTGACGTCTGACCAAACGCAAACAACTCTGAACATTATTTTCTTGTGTTTTCTTTTTTTTTTTTTTTTTTTTTTTTTTTTTTTTTTTTTTTTATGAGATTGTGCGCTAATTTTTATTATTTTCTTAATGTTTCTTCACCCATTCAAAAAGTAAACCTACACTCAATTAAATTCTCACAAAAATATACAATATTCACTAATAATTAATATAATCTAAAGATTATGTGATTATTAAATTTTATGAATTTTTTAAAAATTGTAATAAAAAATATATGGGGATGAACAATAATGCTTTTAGATTTACATTAAGATTAATACTATATTTAAATTCCTAAATTACATTTATTTCAATATAAATATGTAAATTAAAAAAATTTTGATATACTATCAAAAATTTTATCCAAATCAAGCACAAATCACAAGGCAAAATTAAGTTGCAAGCTTCCAAATTAATTCTGGAACCATCCAAACTCCGATTTCAGCAAACTAATAGGAGCTGAAAGTCTCAAGAAGAAGAACCCAACGATACTGAATTTGACTGAATTTGGGGCCAAATGGGTCCAAATCGAAGACTCAAAGCACTTTTGAAAAGTTCAAACCATAATTTGGATTACTAAAGAGATTCTAAATATGAGATGCATATAGTCGAATCGAGCGATTCAAAGAGACAAATCCAACAAGCTAAATATCATTAAATTCCCATATCATTAAGACATGCAAATGCCCAATAAACGGTCCATGATCAACGGGATCAATATCAGCCATCCATTCAAACCACTCCCATCTTGACCTTGATCATCCCCTTATTTATAAGTCATCCCACTTCCAAAAAACTATAAATAGCCCCTCATTCTTCACATGTAGTGGGAGAGGAGAAGGAAAAAAAGTCGGAGCACTTTTGAGGAGCTCTCTCGCCACTGACAACCACCAAAGTTATTCTAGACCACCGCTAGACTTCCACTAGTTCGTCGACCACCGACAAAATTTCATCTTGACCACCGCCAGACTTCTGTTCTTTGCTCGACCATCGTCGGAGTTCTTCTCGACCATCGCCGAACTTTCACTTGTTCTTCGACCACTGCCAGACTTCTACTCATTTGTCGATCACTGCCGGACTATTGTCCATTCGTCAACCACCACTGGAATTTTTCCAGCTCGTCAAATATTGTTGAAGTTCCTCCTAACCACTACCAAACTTCTATTCATTTAATGACCATTGCTAAACTTCCCCAGGTTCTTCAACTATTGCTATACTTTTTCATGATTCTCAAATATATTGTAATTCCATCGTCTCCAAATAAAGGAGTGAATCAAGCTTTATAATTCATTCAAACTTAGTGAAACATTCTCAATTGGGCTAGACCCATATTTTTCCTCTTTCGGAGTTTTCCACTTAAATTTAATTGGTATTTTTCTGTCTCAAATATCTGCATGTAAATTACTAAAATGCTTTATCCACTTACTCTACTTTTATATATATTCTCACCCATATTAGTTTGGCACCTTCTATAGAAAACTATTTTTAGTACTTCTTCTTTAATGGCTGATCAAAGTAATACAAACAATAGATTTTCTTTCTTTAACATGCATCAAACAAGGCTCTCATTTGGTAATCATAGATGCCATAATTACTCAAGAGAAGGGCCTAATTCTTTGAAAATTTTAATTTGTAGGATGGAGGAATAATAGAAAAGAATCTTACAAATATTAGAGGAGACTGGCAAACAAAGGATGTTATCTCAAAATTATGAAGCTCCTTTCCGAGATTCTCATCAAGATAATATGGGAGTGCAATTAAAAAATGCTCATCATTAAGCTAATGCTCCTCCTCCGCAATATAATTTAGAAATAGATGATGCTGCAGGTCAACACATCCTCCACCTAGATCCCATCTGATGAAAATTCTTCAACTCGCTCTAGATACTCCTCGCGATGTCATACGAGATGAATTATGATATCTTTTCTAAGAAGAATTTCTAATAAGGGATAAAAATCATTTAAAACTCTAGTGAAGTTTCCAAGAATCTTCTCTGCTGACATACAAAATCTCATACACCCTATTCCCACAGGGTTCAAACTATGAACCTTCATCCTTATGATGGATCGTCTGATCCCTATGAACACATTAATCATTATAAAACAATCAAGCACATACAACAGGCTTTCAATGCGCCTCTTTGTTAAGTTTTCCTTGCAACCCTCAGGGGTCAAGCTCACACGTGGTTCTAAGCTCTCCTTAGAAATACAATCAATAGTTTTACTCATTTTGCAAGGCTCTCTATTTAGAATTTCATTACCAATCAACGAATTATAAAAGATTCATCCATCTCTCTGGAATCCATTAAAATGAGATGAATCTTGGAATGATTATTTTAAAAGATTATCTTCTAAAGTTCAACAAAATCTTAGGAGTGGATCCTAAGTTACTACGAGGTATTTTTCATGGAAGAATACACCTTGGACCATTTTACTCTTCGTTGATTCAAGAGACAGTTCGTTATAATGTTGACCTAATTCACATAGTGGAGGATTAAATTTATGCCAATAAGGCTATTGATGCGTATTAAAAAATTTTGAACAACCTTCTAATAAAATAAAGAACAAACCCAAACCTTGAAATGTAGCCCAAAAATTTCAAAAGAGGAATCAAAATCATCCAACTCAAGCCCCTCAGAAAAATCAAGATTATTAACCAAAAAAGGAATACAGTTCATTGAATACAACTCATGGTAATATTCTCATGACTATTGAGAATGAGGAGAATATTAAATTTCCTAATCCATTGAAGCCAAATTCTAAAAATTAAGATTATTATTATCACTTTCATTGGAGCCGCACATATACAACTAATGCTTGCAAATATTTGAAGGAAGAAATTAACAAGGCTGATTCAGTAAGGATATCTTTGTAAATTCACTTAAAACTTGCATGCTCAAAATGAGGCTAATCCTAATGGAGGGCAAAAAAAAAATAGAGGCAACAAAATGAAAACCCCCAAATAGTTTGAGAAATTGAAACTATTGAGGGAGCACCCCTAATATCCTCTCAAGTTTTACTCACCACCCCAGAGGAATTGACTTTAAAGAAGACACAATTTGATCACTCTATAGTATTTGGTAATTCTGACTTAGAAGGGATTTATGGAAGTTCTGAAAAAGGGTTTTTTTTTTTGAAAGATTTAATCTCATTTTGGAAATTTGAAATTAAATTTATAGTCTCAAAATTGAATGCCTCATTATAAAAAATATATTGCTCCTAAAGGCAAAGACATCATATGCTAACTAGTCCAGATGATTAAAATGAAAGTTGTCATCTTGATTGTAGTAGTTGAATTCAAATAATAATCACATACAATCTCGAATGGTCAAAATGAGATTCTATTAATTTTCTATCACTATAATCTGGATGAGAGATTATTAATTTCATATTCCATATTATAATAGTAAATGATATGTCTCTCTAAGGAAAAAAAAATATCACTTATATCGATTTATGGAATATGATGATAATGATCATTGTCGACTTCATTTTCCTAAAGAAGATTAATTTTGAAATTTGAAATTTTATTTTTAAAATGGTGGATGTGGATTCTAAATCACCTATGAGCGCAAGCCCTAGTAGTTAATTACAACATAGGAAATGAAAGTTTTCTACAAAAAGTCTCAATTAAAATAATGAAAAATTTTTGCTTAGAGATTTTCTAGGAATAATGACAAAGGAGATGGAATAGAATTTCAAATGGGATTGGAGCAAGTTTGAATACTTATTTTTGAATAGAAGAAAAAAGTGTAGGAGGAACTTTGGGATTCTAAAATAATTCAGAAGTGCCCTAACCTAAGCTAAGTGTTGGGCTTTAAATTTTAAATTGAAAGAAAATTTAGTTTGAGTTGAGTATATTATTAGAAATTTGGGATTATATTCCAGGAGGTTAGAGTCTTATGATTAAAATTCTATCTGGATCCTAAATCTAAATTGGGCACCAAATAATGGTGACTCAAAGCTAACTAATATTGTGCAAAAACTTGGACTTACCCCAGCCTTGATTAGGTAGCCGGCTAACCGCCTTGTCACTTTTAAATCAATGAATGATCATTTTTATGAAAGAGTGGTAGAGAAATTTTTTTGAAGATTTTTGGGAATTGGGACCGATATCTAGAACTTATCCTTGTCGATCCCTTGACTTATGTTGTGTGAAAATTCTAAAGACTAATATAATTAAAATTTAAACTATTTTAAATGTTTTTCTAATGATATTCAAGTGTATCAACTTGATTAGTACTTGAAATTGAAATGAAGCAATTTTGAAAAGGCATTAAAATAAGTTTTATCCTAATTATTGTATAGATTCCCCTTGGCAGATCTGCATCCTCATAGGCCAGGTGGTCTATCAGAACCCACAGGTGGGGAGGTGCCTAACAAAGGGAAAGAAGTTGCATCAATGTGTTATGCAAACTTCCGACAGTCCAAAGATTACTTCTTAGATCATTAGAGTTTCTATGTTATCTTAAAATATTTATTTAAATTTAAGTAAAAAAATTTTGGCGCACCCTCATGAGCTTTGTGTATCCATGCTAAAAAAAGCGGCACACAATCATAAAAAAATTAGGAAAAACATGCAATCCTATACACAATTAAATCAACTTAAACATATTAATATAATCAAATTCATTAATAAATATTCATAGGTAAACTACCTTGCTTATGAATTGAAATTGGTAGTGCACCACTAATAATAAACTCGAATTCTAATCCTAGGACAGATGCAAGCAGACTTTGAGTGGGATACTCTTATGTCTTCAGCTCCTCAATCTCCTCCTCTTTGGGCTACTTGGATTCAATGCCCTTGTGTGCCCAAATGATAAAGAGAACTCTACCCCCCAGGGGGAGGTTATTCTTCTCACTTTGGGTACTATAGTGATCCAAAATTGTGCTTCCAAATGGAAAAGGACAATCCCCTTAAGGGGTATCCTTTGCTCTTTGGAATTCAATTTTGGGTCTAAGTATCTAAAACTCAAAGAATATTTCATAACTCTTAGCCTTAAATGAATTAAATTTGATATAAAAAAATCTATGCTCTCCTATAAGGTTATCCTAAGTATTTGATAATCAAATAAATTCTTAAGCTGGTATATGTATGTATAAAAAAGTAAACAAACTTGGCCACGCTCTTTTTTTAATTTGGGGGCTAAGAAGTTGAAGCACCTATAGTAATTATATTTATTATTTATTTAGCCCCCTTTATTGCCCTGTATGAGCGTGGCTACATGCATAAGATTAAATTAGTATAAATCGCCCCTAACTCAGGGGTAAATCTGATGCCAATCATATCAACAATCCATATAATGCAATAAAAGTAAATAAATACTCACATCAAATATTACAATCATAATATGTAATAAAATCTCAAAAACTCAACATACAACAGAAAAATAAATATTGGCATCTTCTAGATCAAGAGTTGGTTATCCTACCAAACCATCTAAAGTGTGTATGAAAAGTCATGTGGTTGGGATAGATTCTAAATTGGATTGTTTGTTAAGAGTGTCTAATGTTTGAGTTTGTTAAATGTTAAAGGGGAGATTTATGCTTGAATTTAAATATTAATGTGTACAAGCTTAATTAATGGTATATTTTAATTATCAAATTATGACTACCTTTATTGCTCATCGATGCTCTGAAGTTTATTTCACCTTTCTTGGGGGCAAGTTAATAGCCTCGTAGGCCTGGGTTACGCATTAGCAATCAAGATTAATTATATTGATTTAGTTGATAAGAAATCAAAGGTTGATTAATCTTAATTAATTTGAATAATTACTAATTTTTAATGTTAAATTAGTTTATGTTTTCTATCAACAGATTCATGGGTTGTTACATTAGGCTCCCGGAATCCTGCCTCCTTAGGACACGTAGCCTCATATACTAGAGTAGTCTATCCTAAAAACCTTATTGATGTAGTTGAATTGAGGGTTTAAATAATTAATAATGATTTAATTTAAAGTTTTACACACCATTGAATTCATTCGTGGCATTGTACCACCAGACTCAAGGAACCAAGCCTTTTTAGGATACATAGCCCCGTAGTCCGGAGTAGTCCATCCTAAAAATATCATCTCTAGAGTGATTGTTGTGTATTAGAATGTTGGTTAAATGGTTTTATTAATCAAATTGAGGTTTTCTTAAAGTTTCATTGATTATTGGATTTTTTAGAATTATTGGAATTATTCAATGTGTTAATTAAGAGTTTAAAACTTGACTTTTTATATTAAAGTTAATTTTGAAGGTTTTAGAATTTTAATAAATATTAGACCTTATAATGAGTCATTAGACTATTAGTTTGCTTTATTTGGAGCTTTCTACAAAAGTTATGATTTTTCAAAATTTGCGTATTTTGGGAATTTTTGAAATTGTCTTAATTAAGAGGAATTTTTTATTTTTTATCTAAATTAGCTCCAAACCTCATGGAATCACCCCCAAAGGTCAGAAACAACCTAAGGGGATGTTTCCAAGCATTTGGGTTTTTTTTTTGGAATTTTTAATATTTTTAAAATTAATTATTTGAATTAATTGTACATTTTCATTAAACAATTAAATTAATGTTAAATTAAGGGTTTGTTCATGGGGATTTTATTATTTCTAGTTTGAGGGTCTGATTTTGTGAATTTTTATATTTTATTCAAAATTTTTGGATTTTATTTGAATTAATTATGAAAATTTAAAATTCTAGGCATAATTAAGGTTTAACTTGGGATGAGTTGGGTTTAAGTCCTAATGATTCTTAAAATGAGAAAAATTCTAATATAAAGAGGAAATGTCACTATGTTCGAATGTTCCAAGTCTCAAATCAATAAGAAGTATATCCTACTTACACAAATTAATCTAAGTTCTCTACACATGTCCTTAATTATTGTCCATAATGATGTCACTAGGTTATGTAGGATCAAATCAATGTTTTTTCTAACCCTTGACATACATATATGCATCACACATAAGCCCAACCAAATCCTAGATATAGGTGACGACTTTATTATTTTGACATACATATATGCATCACACATAAGCCCAACCAAATCCTATTACTCATCTTAGCTTCGCTGACGACTTTATTATTTTCTCTAATGCTTCTATTAAAAATGTTAGATGTCTCACTAGATTTTTAGTCTCTTTTCAGAATATTAGTGGTCTGTCGATTAACAAGGATAAGAGTAATTTTATTGTTGGGGCTTCGGTTGGTAACACTAGAATTAATGGTATTAAAAGGGTTTGTGGTTTTAATCAGTCTTGTCTTCCGATAAAATACCTTGGCACTCCCCTTTTTAAAGGGAGAAAAAAGATCTTTCTGTTTGACAATATTTTTACTCTCCTTCAAAAAAAATTTCTTAATTGGTCCTCTAATTTACTTTCATATGGTGGTAGATTAACTTTGATTAAAAGTGTTTTAAATGCTATTCCTATTTTTTTGTTTCATACTTTACAACCTCCTGGTCAGGTCTGTTTAAGAATGGAGAGAATGATTAATAAATTTTTCTGGGGTGCCACGAACAATAAATCTTGCATTAATTGGGCCTCATGGACCAAGCTTTGTGGTGTTTACAATGAAGGGTCTTTGGGTTGTAAGTCTATTTCTGAAACTGCTCATGCTTTCTCTCATAAACTTTGGTATACTTTTAGATCGAATAATAGTTTATGGGCTAAATTTTTGAATGCTAAATATTGTAAGAATCTTCATCCTCTTGCTTGTCATTATAAAAGTACTGATTCTCAGGTTTGGAAAAGATTGTGTAAAATCAAGTGGGAGGCTGAAAACTTTATTCAATGGGGGATTGGCATGGGAGATGTTGCTTTTTGGCAAGATAACTGGATGGGATCGGGTTCTATTGATAACTATCTTAACACTCATACTATCATTAATACGAAAGTTAGTGAATTTTTTTATAATGGTAATTGGAACATTCCTAAGTTGTTAGAGGTGGTTCCGTTAGACATCTGGGACAAAATTGCTCAAATCCCTTTACATCTTAATGACAAGGATAGGGGGGGGAATGGGTAATGTGGTATAGTGTAGAATGTTCCATCAAAACCCGCATTAATGGTTAAACTTAGTCATTTTAAACACAATGAATATTTACCATCATAAAAGATGTCACAAAATCTTGAGTCGTAAAAAATGCTAGAAATTTTGCGAGAGTTAGGCCACAACAGGTGAGGGTTCTTCTAGAGGCGCTGTAGAGTATTTTCAGTATTGTATTTGATCGTAAGTTGTAGGAGGAATGCAACATAGCAGGGTTTTTGGTTTAGGTTTGCAAGCCCAGGAATATGAGGGGATGATCTCTACTGGATCTAGCTTCGCAGCAAGTTCACATGAGTCCTTATATAGCAACAGATAACTACCCTTCAAGCAGAGATAGAACAAGTAAGGAAATCACAAGCTGATTGGCATGTTTAGTTACAAGCACATATACAGATGTAGATGCAAGAGCAACACAATCAATTTTTTTATGAAATGCACAAAATGAGGGAGCGGTTTAGTGGAAAAGAGGTAGTTCCAGCTGAGGATGAGTCCATGGATTCAGCGTAGTTGTTTAGTTTTTTCAAAATCATATGAACTTGTATTAAGTTTTTGAATATTTCGTGATAATGAACAATTTGTGATGATTTTGAATATTTATTGATGTTAATGAACAATTTGTAATATTTATGTTTATGTTTTTGAGTATTTGCTGAAGTTCTTGAAATCTGTGTTATATAGATCTGTATTGTGGAGAAATTTTTGTAATTATTTACAGATGTGGAAATCTGATTGCTGCGTGGGAAGACAATTTTGTTTTTGTTTCTGCTATAGGTTCGGTGGAAAAGACGTCGTTATTTTATCGAAATGACAATACAATGAATTCTTTTATTCATTCTGATGCTATGATACGTCGGTATTTCTAGCGAATACTGTGCCGATTAAAATTCGTTGTTTCAGTTTTGGTATATATTGCGACGTTTCTTCCGCATGTATTTCTGGCATGTTTTTATGTCAATAATTCCGGCGTATTTAACACTGGAATAATCTAATGAAAATTGATGTAATGGGATCATAATTTTCTACCGGTAATGTGCCAGAATGTATGCTGAAAGATGTTCTGGCATATTATTTACGATGGAAATGTTTTTTCGACACGTGCCAAACTGGCGCATGGAATTTTGCCAAAAATCCGATGGAAATGTTATTTTTCCGTCGCACTTTCCATGTTATTGGTGGATTTTGTCCGCCGGTAATAGCGTGTTTTCCTGTAGTGTGAGCAAGTACATGAAAAGGATGGATCAGCACCAGTGGAAGATATGATTAAAGAAAGTCACCTTAGATGGTTTGGTTATATAAAACAACAGTCTTCTAATTACTTCGTTAGGAAAGTAGAGGTATTAGATTTGACATATGTTTAGAAAGGTAGAGGTAGACCTAAAAAGACTTGGCTAAAAAATATTATAAATGATATTTCTTTATTAGATTTAAATGACAAATTGTCTTTTAACAAGGCAAAGGCTTAATGTTGTTAGTGTGAAATTTAGCTGAAGGAAAGGAGTGGTGGCCCAAATATGGATATGTAAGTATTTGAACCAATTGCATTACATTAAAAAGATTCATGATAAGGATGAATGCTGAAAATGTAAAAGTGTAGCGGAGGAAAATTGATCCAAATTAATAGTCAAATACAATCTTACAAAATCAATCATATTTGAGTTAGAAAAAGTGTTATCATTATTCCACAATATATTTCCTACCATGATACATTTACCACATCTTTATGGGTGATCCCTTTTTAATAATTCGTTTCAGAACTATGTAGGGAATGTTTGCTATAGGATCCAAATAACTATCCAATAAGAGAGATATTAGATGTATAATAGACTATTACTAGGTCGAAAAAGATTAACAGATGAATTTATGGAGGATGTTGAGATTTTTATTCAAGTCGCTTGTCAACTTCCTTTGTTTATCTCCGATGGAATGTTTAGATGTCCATGCTGAAAGAACAAAAATTAGGCATTCCTTAGGCCCGATAATATAAATATTAATTTATATCGTAGGTGATATATTCAAGAATACTAGATTTGGACCTCACATAAAGAGAACAAGCAACATAGATATGCTCATGTCAGTCTATCCATAGCTTTTAAAATAGTCAATGATGATCTAATGAGTAGACCATATAATCTTATTTTTGATGTAGCACATCCTAGTATAAGGGTCAATATGGAAGAGCCACCAAACTAAAAAACAAAAAACTTCTTTGAATTACTACATGCTTCTCTAAAACCAATTTAGTATGGTTGCATAACTTATTCAAAATTATCAGTTTTTTTTAGGATGTTATATATAAAAACTAAATATAATATTTCTCATGACTACTTTAATTACTTTATCATTCTTCTGAAGGAAATAAATCCAACGAATAATTTAATCCCCATAGATTTATGTAAAACAAATAAATTAGAATTAAAGTTGGGTCTCACCGCTATAAAGATTAATTGTATTATAAATGATTGTATGTTATACTACATGGATGATACGACATAAGCTTATTGTCGCACAAGTAATGTGTCTTAGTAAAAACCAAACTCGAGAAAATAAAGTAAAAAAAATATATATGTTGTGAAATGGCATAAGGAAAAATTAGCATACAGTGATGCTCGTTCATCCATTATATTATAAAGCATAAAAAACTTTTCATCGAACACATTCTTCATTTACTATTGAGCTATATAATAAAAGATTGGGATTATATACTATTGATTTTACTTTATACAAACAAAAAGCATCCCTGTATTCTTGTTGGTCAGTTAAACTAACACCATACAACCTTTTACCATAGATGTGTAAGACTACTCGTCATATATATATATTTCAAGTTCTTATGGGAAGAAGGTGTCCTCGCATATGACAACTTAGCCAAATAAAATTTTCTCCTAAGAGCTACACTACATTGGACAATTAGTGATTTTCTAGTTTCAGGATTATTATTGAGCTGAAGCATAGTAGAAAAATTAGCTTGTCCTTACTACATGGAAAATACTAAATCTTTCACACTAAAATTTGGAGGAAAAAATCGTGGGTTTGATTTTTATCATATGTTCCTACATTCTGATTATCCATTTAGGAGAAATAAATAAGTATTCATTAGAAATAGTGTTGAGAGGTCTCCTCCTCCACCCAAATTAAGTGGTTTTGACGTACTATATAGACTTTCTAGCATTTCATCAATTATTAAGTTTCAAATATTATCATAATGTAAATTTTGGGATATGGTGTTCAACATAATTGGATTAAAAAAAGTATTTTTAGGAAATTATCATATTTGAGTACAAATTTGATAAGTCATAATTTGAATATTATGCATATTGAGATGAACTTTCTTGACAATATTTTTAATAGAATTATAGATTTTAAATGAAAGAGCAAGGAAAACATGAAAGTTGGAACAAAAATTAAAGATTACTCTAGAGAATAATTCTAGAGTTAGTAACAACTAGTTATGGAAAAATAATGAAGGCCAAAGCACCTTACTCTTTCACTTTAGAGAAAAAAAGATAAATATGTGAGTGGTTTCAAGGTTTGAAAATGACTGATGGCTATGGATCAAACTTAAGTCGATGTGTAGACCTTAAATATGCTAGATTATTTGGACTAAAAAGTCATGATTATCACATTATTATGGAGGTGCTCCTTCCAATTATATTATGTATGTTACAAGATTACATATCAAATCCACTGACAAAGCTTAGCATTTTCTTTAAAGATCTATGTTCATCTAAACTGAGCAAAGATGTTTTATGAAGGGGTGAGGAGAACACACGAATAATCTTATGTATGGTAGAATAAAATTTTCCCTAGGAATCTTTGATTATATGAAACATCTTCTAGTTCATTTATCTTATGAGGCTAGATTTAGTGGACCTATGCAATATCATATGATGTACCCATTTGAGAGTGATTTAATATACTATCTTAAATATTTTTAATTGTAACTAATAGTTTTAATTGTCTAACATATATTTAAATAACTTAAAAAATATGTTAAGAATTAAGTGTGATTAGAAGGATCGATATGTGAAGCATATATTTCTCAAGAAATCAGCCACTCCTACTCCTACTACTTTGAGCCCCATATGAGGAGTACATGAATAAGGATTGATCGTAACATGGAATTGAATATTGAAGAATAATCTCAATCTACAGTATCAGTGTTTAGAAGTCTTGGAAAGTATAGTGGAAAATGTGTTGAAAGCTTTTCAATGATTTAGAAATCAAAATAATGAGTTTATATGTGTTACTAAACTGCCATGAAGTACAACTAATCTTAGAGTTGTTGTAACTTAGTTTTAAAATTATGTAATTATATCTTGTGAGTTTTTAATGATACCAAAATATTATTGTATTTATTACTATTTCTATTAACACATATTGGAAAAAATATTGTTTGCGTTGTTTATGTGTATTAACGTTTCAGAAAAATCTTACTCCAGACTACCAAAGACTTCAAAATATATTAGATTAGGGTTTCTTATAATTAAAGTCTACAAATTTTTCTATTTTTCTTAAGTTTGAGAAAGTGTGATTGTAATTGGGTAACCATGCACACACACACTGAGAGAGAGAGAGTCAAAATTTGTATTTTTTTTAAAATAAATTAGACTGTATGATTATAGAATCGTACAGGATGATTAAACCTAACTATTCCTCCAAAAAGAAGGTAATTAAATCATTCATTGGAAATTTCTTTTGAATTGTTTGTACTGTGCAAATATTGGTTCATACAGATGACATCGAGAGTATGAAATGTATACATACGAGTTCCTCTCAAATGAACTCGTTATATTTTGAACTGATTGTATTGCACAAAATTAGTTTAATATAGATGACATATGAAGTACAAAATGGGTATGTACCAATTCATCTCATATGATAAGATAAATATTTTGAACTGTTCAATCGGTATAAAAATAGTTTCGTATAGATGATGTCAAGATTATGAAATGGGCTCATCCATAATCATATCATATGAAGCATGGTTTGATTTAACTAGTTTATAATGTACGATATAGGGTTTGTGTAGATGATAATCATAATACAAAATAGGTTTGTACATACAACGGACAGAGTATAAAATCAATTCATCCAAGATTATACAAGGATTTTTTTTTACTATTTGTATATATGAAGTATGATCATACTGCACGATCCAAGTACGTCTAACACAAAATTTTTAGTTCTCTAAATGGTTCTTCTGGTTTTTCATATAAAAGAGTCCTGCAAACTAACATTCTATGAGTCTTCTGCAAATTTTCTCTTGAGAGTGAGAGTGTTTCTGGAGAGTGTTTGGGAGCGAGGATTGAGAGATCTTGCAAGTGGAATTTGTGAAGGGTTCACAAGGTCGCCTAAAGGTGAGGACCTCTTTGTAAGTTCTTTAAATATCTTCCCTATTTATTTGAAGACTCTTGAGAGAAGATCTTTGTAGAAGATTCAATACTCTGCCATCACCAGGAGGGTGAGAAAGGGTGCCACCGATACTCTTATAACACCAGGAGGGTGAGAAAGGACATTGGTGAAAGTGCTTTGATAACACTTGAAAGTTCATTAGGGATGTTAAGCCCTTATGAACTAGTCCCAAGGCTAACCAAGAGGGGGGGGGGGGGTGAATTGGTATTTTAAAAAATCTTTTGATCAAAACACAATCTTAAAACAAAAACCAAGATTCACCATAAAAATTAAAGTGCAAAAATAAATGCGAAAAGTAGTAATAAAGAACACAAAAATATATAGTGGTTTGGTCAACACGACCTACATCCACTCCCGGGAGACGCCCTCTGAGTATTGCACTAAACTCAGTGTCTCTCCTTTTGCCCTCACAGCAAGGCAAAGAAGCCTATACAAACATCTTATCCACCAACCTAGGTGAGGCAGATAACCCAACTTCTTTTGCTTCCTCCAGAAGCAGGCAGAGAACCCAACTCCTTTTGCTTCCTCCAGAAGCAGGCAAAGAACCAAACTCCTTTTGCTTCCTCCAGAAGCAGGCAGCGAACCCAACTCCTTTTCCTTCCTCCTGAAGTAGGTTGAGAAACTTAGTCAAATGCTGAAGTTTACCACTCTAGAACCCCCAAGAAACTAAGGATGATGACTGGAGAAGATTACGACGGATTCTTGCTTGGAGTAACCTTTGTTAACTCCCTCACAAACTCCCCCTCACAAGATCCTCTCTCTCTCTCCCTTTCTAACCCTCTTCTCTTATCTCTCTCAGGTTAAACAGTAGCAAAAGATGAGCTCTTGGGTAGAACAAGAGCTCTTAAATAGAAGAGTTTCATAATAGCTCTAATTTTCTATAAATCGATATTATTGTCAAGGATGATATACATATCATCTTAGATGATCAGTGTAAATTATGCTCAATTACCTCAGACGGTTTGAGACGATCAGAAGATTTTTTGTTATATCATCGAGGCCGATATAAAATTGTCATGTATGATCAGTATAAATCCTTGAATATCATCTAGATCATAGCTCCGGAAGAATATCTGGATGATACAAAAATAACTTGATCGTCTAGGATGATCTCATGATCATCCCGGATGATTTGTTCAAATATGTGAAACTCATCCTGTACATCGCCCTGAATAGAAGCTCACCGATGTCAATCATCAAAGAGATCATCCCAGACGATCCTGCAATCATCCCGAACGATGTGATCTTGCAATTAAACCTTAATTACTTTCCTTAATTATAAGATTAATTTAGGCATAATTGTGCTTCATTGTCCAGGATGATGTCCTGGAGGATGTCCAAAAATAAAGAATACCTAAATAAATCTGGCGGCTGGTTCTTTCTAATTTAAGCCTATCATCCCGGCTAATACAAAGATCTTCTAGGACGATGTGCTTAATGACGGTCGCCTTAACTAGGATGCCCTAATTAGGGTTTCTGATTTTGAACAGATTATCCAGGACGATTTATGGATCGTCCCAGATGATGTTACCAAAAATAGTAAACTCTATGAAATAGTAAAAAATTCTCCCAAAGTTTATGTGTGCAAGGTTACTTAGTATTAGGAACCACATCTTTTATAATAGACTCAAAAATGGAAAAAATATACAAACTAAGTCAAACCTAGTCTACCTAATCTTAAGCTGGTTCAAATTAAAGTCTAATCTTATGGACCTAAAATGTTAGTTAGCATGGTAGTCATAGAAAAATATAAATGTTTGCTATCATCAAAATTCTAATCCATAATATCAGATTTGCAACAATCTTCCCCTTTTTGATGATAGCAAACCAAAAAATAATCTAAGAAGTTCAAGAATAGTTTAAAAGAAATAATGAGAAGAAACAAACACTGTTTTAACTATCTAATAATAGAATCCAACTACGGCTTTGTTTGTTTGAGCGTTTTTTTGCCTTTTCCGTTTTTGGAAACGGAGGAATTTTTTTTTGTGTTGTTTGGTTTGTCAAATCACATTCCCAATAACTCCTTTTATTCATTTTTCTGCAGTTTTGAGAAAGCTTTTTATATATGCTTCTCCGTTACAAAACTCCATTTTCTGAACTAATGTTTTTTAAAACTGTCTTTTACAAAAGCACCAAAAAAATAAACGAAGCCTACAAAGCAACAAGTACAACTAACTAATATCCCTTTTAACATCACAAAAAGGAGGGGGAAAGTAAATTAGAAATAAAGCAAAGACTAAAAATAGAAACAAACTAATGAAAAACATAAAAGAAATAGACTAATAGAAAGACGGCCCCTGATCATCTGATGGAGGTGGAGATGGTGGTGGCAGGTGAAAGTAAATAGAAAGGGTGGCGAACTGCTCTCCAAACCAGGCCATATCCTAGTCATGCTGGTGCTGTAGGCGAATAATATCCTTAGTATGTTGGTACTCCTAAGAAGCAACGTGTCCCTCGAAGCGAAGCTCCCACTGGCCGAATCACTCCACCAGCTGATCCAGTTGAGAGTGCTGGTGGAGCGGAGTAGGTACATTAATAGGTATAGGAGCAGGTGCAGGAGCCTCCTCCTCCTCTACCCCCTGAGCTTCCTCATCCTCTAGGTTGAGACGAGTACTATGAAGAGCATGAAAGGAATTGTTGGAGTAGAAAGCAGGTTGGAAGTTTGGTGGAGCAGGATATTGGAGGTTATATTTTGATTCAAAGACATAATCAATGATATGTCATAGGAGTAGATTTGGCTTCCTCCTATGTCCAGGATCACGAATGGTAGTCAAATGCTTGATGTAGTAAAAAATTAAATCAGTGGCATTAAATTCTTGATGGGCCAAAATATAAAAGGTGTGATCGAAAGAACTGGGGTGATATGAATGCGATCACTAGCTTTTGGAATAATGGAAGTGTGAAGGATATGTTAGATAGTCCTAGCATCTTTAAGCAAGATGCCAGTCTCTCCAACATAAAAGTGAGCATTGGTGTTTTGAAGAAAGCGGTTGGCCGGAGCCCAATCATAGTTAGGGTCAGAACACAAGGTGTGGAGTTTGTCACCTGTGGTGTAAAGATGTAAAAGCTCTGCACAATCTTAATATATGATCTCAATGGGGCGTCGATTCACATAAGATCCAAGAGATGTAAATGTAGAATTTATGTGGAGACTAGCAAAAAATTTGAAAAGCAGCTCGCAGTTGAAAGGTACAGTAAGAGTAAGGAGAAAACATAAGGAGGTATGAGCAAACAGATGAAATACTGGATATGAGATAATGTTTAGGTTAACATACTAGGAGATAGTGATTCCGATCGTCTTGTATCTTTGGTAGGCGGCTTGATCATCTACCTCAATGAATTGAGGATTCAGAGTAGCCCTCGAGGAACTACCAGAAGGCTGGAAGGATCGCTTTCCTCCTGCAATGATCAAGAATAGCATTGCAATAGGAAGTATAAGGCTGGTAGAAGAAGAGGCTATGAGAAAAAATGGCTGGAACCCTCAAAATTTAAAGAATCAGCTTGATCATCCAGGATGATTATGGAATCATCCAAACTGATCATATACAATAATTGCATCTAGGACGATTGGTCAAAAAGGCAGTCCTATCATCCAAGCTGATCAGATATCGTTCAGGATGATAAGACACAAGCGATTGTATCGAGAAGTCAAGTTAGATGACCGTTGAAAAAGCAGATTGTCCAGGATAATTAGGTGGATCGTTCAGGATGATGCACAATAATGGATCATACGGGCAATTTAAAATATTTAAATTATGTTGCCATGTGTATCATCCAGGACGAACAGGTGGATCATCTAGGATGATTCTCCAATAATGGATCGTACCAGCCAAATTTAAAGACTTTAAATGTATTGCCATGTGTATCGTCCAGGATGAATATGTGGATCGTACGGGCCGATTTTCCATAAAGTGAGCAAAGAGTGAATATCATCGTCCAATATGAAATAGAATTTTCTAGGACGATCATAGATGATTGAAGAAGAAGACGATCAGATCGTCCAGGATGATAAGGTATCGTCCAAGATGATTAGAAGCAGAAAAGTCATATCAGACGTTTAGACGGGATTTCGAAGTGAGTTGAGTCGATCATCCAGAATGATATAAATATCATCTGGGAAGATGTGATAAAAAGTTTTAGATTCAGATGATGAATAGAAATGTTCAAAGAAGGCCTAAAAACTTAACAACACAAAAAGTAAGACAAAAAGACAGAAAAAGAAGAGACAAATAAATAAAATGAAAGATAAAAAGTAAAATTATCATTTTTTTAATTTAATTTTTTTTTTTAAAAACATTGTATGAATATAATAAAATCTCCAAGTGATTGAATTTAAGGACTTGTAAGATCAATGAGTTAACATCGATGAAATCAGAAAATGGTTAAATATTCAATCCTGCCAACCTTAGCTCGGGCTTCTCTTAGGGAAGAGACCTAACTCAAAACCAACCAATTAAATAAAAAAGAGATCCGTTCAAACCTTGGTTCCAGAAGAGATATCTTATAAAATAATATACCAAATTGATTTTTCACAATCATAAAATTTGAAATCAAGCCATTAAAAATATCAAGTGACACATGAATTCTTCTAAGATTTAAAGGTTTTGAAAGAGATGGAAGCTTTTCTTTTGTGGGCTCATTTTATACCTCTTGTCAATTTAATTGGCCCACTTTATGCATCTTTTGATTTATGATACATTTTTTGTATTTTTTTCAATTTTTTTTGTGATCATTACACATCTTTTATTTTTGGCGTCATTGACCACTTTTTCTATTATTTTTTCAAGCTATATCCATTTTCAAAACTCTTAAATATTCTAAGTTGTGAGTATATCTTCTAGTTTTTAGAGAAGAAAATCTCACTCTCTAATAAAGGGAAAAATAAATCACAAAATAGAATCAATTCATATGATAAATGCAACAATAAGATTCTAAAGAACTTGAAAGTAATACAAAGACTTTTAAACATTATATATATAATATAGAATACTGTAGCAAGATAAAAAATATTTTAATTATGAAGTCAAGTTGTTAATTTGAGATAGACTTTTGTTTAGAAAAGAAAATTACACCACTAAAAGAGTTTAGAGGAAGGGAAACAATCAACGGTGTTTCTCCCTTTAATGGATTTAGGGATGTTTAGACATTGACTACAAAATTCTTAAAATAAAAAACCATGACAAAATATCATTTCAAAGGAAAACAAAAACATTAGAGATGAAACAACTAAAAGATTAACAAATATAAAAAGAAAACAATAATAATCAACGGAGCAGTAAACATGTAATCCAGAATTTATTAAGAAGCAAGTTTAAGCAATTATGAGCCGCGAGCATCCACTGTCCAAGTATCATATGCTCTCACGAGATCTTTGCTGAGAGCACACCTACAAAAATTAAATGTCAGATTTAGGAACCCAAACAGGTTTGGGTCCCTTCTTATGTAAAGAAGAATGCAATGTATTTGTATTATGCTGTGAAACATGAAATTTTAGTCTCCATACCAAATATTTACTATGGTGAATAGTGCAAGTGTGAGAAATGTGTCCTAGCATGCCACATGAAAGACATCTAACTCCAGGAAAAGGATGAACTAATCTACTTAGGTGGTGAGTCTTCTTTTTAAAGTTATGTGTTGCATGCAATGATGATTTGTTATTTTCAAAAACTTTGAGATTTGATAATTTCTTAAACTCCTTTTCTAACTCAGCAAGGGATGACTTCAAGAAATCATGTGCATAAGATAATTCAGTATGCTCTTTGTTTAATGCATAAAACTCATCAAGTAATGACATATGAATGCTATCAATTGTAGAATGATCTTTATGAAGAATTTCATGCTTCTTTGTAAATTTAAAAACTCCAATTTCAATCTAGCATTTTTTTTTTAAGTTTTCTATATGATGCATGAATTTTCTCACATATTTCAAGTAATTGATCATAGGTTGGTTGGCTTACCTCTTCGTGGTCAAACTATTTAAGATGATAATCGGCCATCAAATACAAGTTTATGGTTTCCTCCTCTGCTTCAGTCTTAGAGGAGTCAGAAACAAAATTTGCCCAGAAATATTTTTCATATTGCTTATTATCTTTCTTGTATTTAGTTTTCTCCTCACCCTTCTCCTTTCTTGGGTGCTCCTTAAGTGTAGGAAAATTAGCTTAAACATGTACAGACTTCTTACATTACAAACAAATAACATCAGAAGAATATTTACAATTTTTGGTATCCTTGCCTATTTTTCACTTCTGATGGTCTTTATGCTTCTTCCTTAGAAAGCTTTTGAATTGCTTAGTGATGAAGGAAACATCATCGTTTTCAGATTTGGAAGAATTAGTGTCCATGTTGTTGGCTTTTAGTGCCATAGTTTTCTCCTTCTTTTTCTCACCTGTATCAAGATTTCTTTGATTCTCCCCTTGCTCGTAAGCAATGAGTGATCCAAGTAAGTTATCAATTGAATAATTATTTAAATCTCTAGATTCACTAATTGCAGTGATCTTAGCATCAAAAGAAAAAGGTAACATCTCAAAATTTTATTGACCCTTTCATAATTAGTTAGCTCTCTTCCTAAAGTATGTAATGAGGTAAAAATTTGAGTAAACCTTGCATACAAGTCAGAAATTGATTCAGAAGGTTTCATATGAAAATGTTCGTAGTCATGCAATAAAATATTCAACCTAGATTGTTTAACTTTGTTAGTTCCTTCATAAGTTACACACAATCTATTCCAAATTTCTTTACCAATTGCACAAGTTGAAGCACACATATAATCTTCAAATTTCAAAGCACAAAAAAATAGTTCAAGCATTTTGCATTAAGTTATGCTAAATCTCTTATATCAAAAGTTCATTCAGTAAAAGAAATTTCAATTTTAATGCAATTAAGTTAACGAGAAGGTGATGTATAACGTTCTTTAACAAGCATCCACATACTATAATCAAACAATTATAAAAACATATACATACGAGTTTTCCAAAAATAAAAAGGAATATTATCAAACAAAAGTGAACATGTAATAGAATATATTTTTGTTGTATTATGATTATAAAATTTAGCCATGAATCAAAATTAAAAAGTTTTTAAACTTAATTTTATGAATCCCACTCTAATACCACTTGAAAGTGCTCTGATAGCACTTGAAAATTTATTAGGGATGTTAAGCCCTCATGAACTAGTCCCAAGGCTAACCAAGAGGGGGGGGGGGAATGAATTGGTATTTTAAAAAATCTTTCAATCAAAACATAATCTTAAAACAAAAACCAAGATTCACCAGAGAAATCAAAGTGCGAAAATAAATTCAGAAGCAGTAATAAAGAACAAGAAATTTATAGTGGTTCAGTCAACATGACCTATATCCACTCCCTGGAGGTACCCTCCGAGTATTGTACTAAACTCTGTGTCTCTCTTTTTGCCCCCACATCAAGATGGAGAAGCCTATATAAACCTCTTTTCCACCAACCCAGGTGAGGCAGGAAACCCAACTCCTTTTGCTTCCTCCAAAAGCAAGCAGAGAACCCAACTCCTTTTGCTTCCTCCAGAAGCAGGTAGAGAACCCAACTCTTTTTGATTCCTCCTAAAGTAGGCAGAGAACCTTGATCAGATGCTGAAGTTTACCCTTCTAGAATCCCAATGGAACTAAGGATGATGACTGGAGAAGATGATGATAGATCCTTGCTCAGAGCAACCTTTGTAAACTCCCTTATAAACTCGCCCTCACAAGATCCTCTCTTTCTCCCTTTCTCTCTCTCTCCTCTTGGCTCTCTTAGGTTAGAACAACAGCAAAAGATGAGCTCTTGGGTAGAACAAGAGCTCTTAAATAGAAGAGTTTCAAAATAGCTCTAATTTTATATAAACAAACATTGTAATCCATGATAATATACATATCGTCCTGGACGATCCACACAAATTATGCTCAATCATCCCGGATAGTTTAAGACGATCAAAAGATTTTTGGTCATATCATTCAGGCCGATATAATATCGTCCTGTACGATCAGTATAAATCCTTGAATATCATTCAGATAATTGCTCTAAAAGAATGTCCGGACGATGAAAAAATAGGTTGATCATCCAAGATGATCTCATGATTGTCCTGAACAACTAGTTCAAATTTGTTAAACTCGTCCTGAGCATTGCCATGAGTAGAAGCTGGTCGATGCCAATCGTCTAAGAGATAATCCCGGACGATCCTGCGATCATCCCAGATGATGTGATCGTATAATAAAACCTTAATTGCTTTCCTTAATTACCATATTAATTTAGGCATAATTGTACTACATCATCCATGATGATGTCCAAATATAAAAAATACCTAAATTGACATGGTAGCTGATTCTTTCTAATTTGATCATATCGTCGATGTGCTTAATGATGGCTGCCTTATCTATTAGGCCCTAATTAGGGTTTTGTTTTTGAACACATCATCCAGGATGATCTATGGATCATCCCAAATGATGTTACCAAAAATAGTAAACTCTATGAAATAGTCAGATATTCTCCCAAAGTGTGTGTATGTAAGGTTACTTAGCATCTGGAACCACATATTTTATAATAGACTCAAAAAAGGAAAAAATATACAAACTGACTCAGACATAGTCTACCTAATCTTGAGTTAGTTCAAATTGCAGTCTGATCTTATGGTCCTGAAATGTTAGTAAGCAAGGCAATCATAAAAAAATATGAATGTTTGCTATCATCAAAATTCTAATCCATAAAATTAGATTTGCAATAGTTGGTACTCTACCATCACCAGGAGGGTGAGGAAGGATGCTAGTACTCTTTCATCACCAGGAGGGTGAGAAAGGATGTTGGTACTCTATCTTCATCAAGAGAGTAAGAAAGGATGTTAGTACTCTGCCATCACTAGGAGAGTTAGAAAGGATGATGGTACTCTATCGCTCGGGGTTAGTAGAAGAGAGGTTATTGTAAGATATTCTATACCTTATTATGGGAGAAAAAGGAGAGTCACCTTGGTACAATGTAATAACTAAAGAGGGAGTCTTCAGGGAGTGGACGTAGGTCTAGTTGGACCAAATCACTATAAAATTTTGTGTTTTTTGTCTTTATTTTATTTTTTTTGAGTTTAAATTTTAGAGGTTGGAAAATTATTTTGAGAAAATTAATTATTGTGCAAAATATCTAAATCAGTTTTCTAAATTATTAATAGTTTTTTAATACCAATTCAACCCCGTCTCTTAGTTAGCCTTATGATAATTATATTAGGTATAACAACCTATTCTAACTTTTAAGTGGTATCAAAGCCTATATTCAAAAATTAAGGCTTACATAACTTTTTGAAAATAATCATGGAAACTTTTGGAAACTATAACACACTTGAAGGATATTCGATCACTAGACCACTACTGCTTGATAATATCCCTTTTAACTTTTGAAAAACCCGTATATCTACTTTTCATCAATCGCTTGACTATCGTATGTGGATTTTAATACAAGAAGGTTACACTAGACCCATTAGACTTGTTGATGGCATTAGGAATGAAACCCAATTTATTGATTGAATAATAAGGAAAAAAGAATTAACATAGTTAAATGCTAAATATTTAAATAGTTTTTTTTTGTGCACTTAAATCTTGGTAGATGCATGTTTCAACATGTAGAACTGAAAAAAAATATGCGATAGACTTTACATAACTTATGAAGGAACTAATAAAGTGTAAGTCTAAAATAAACATTTTATTACATGAATATGAACTTTTTCATGTGAAACTGAATGAATGAATTACTGACATGAATACTCATTTTATACAGATAGTCACTTCATTGCATGTTTTAGGTAGGGAACTAATAAATTCTAAGAAAGTCAATAAAATACTTCATTATTTACCTAAAACTTATGATGTAAAGATTAGTGATGTAACTGAATCTAAATACCTAACTATTTATTCTGTTGACAATCTGCTTGGATCACTAATTGATTATGAGTAAGGAGTGACTCAAAGATAAATTGATACAAGTAACAAGCAGATGGAGAAAAACATTATGTTGAAAGTGGATACTCATAACGTGATCAGTCACAGCCTGAGGATGAAGATGATATTGCACTCACGATGAGGTAATTCAAAAGTTTCTTGAGAGGAAAGCAAAGGAGACATCAATATTGGAATAAAGGTAAGTTTTATAAAAATGCAAAAATATCTAATGAACTAATTTGATATGAATATAGGAAGCCTGGACACATCAAATCTGATTATCTAAATCTCAAAGATAATCTTAGTAAGGAGAAAGTTGAGGAGAAAATTAATGTTAAGAAGGTAATGAAAAGATTACAAAGAACATTCGAGACGGACACAGTATCTAATTCTTCATAAATATAAGCAAAGGAAGAAGTCACAAACTTCTGCTTAATGGCAGACAATTATGATCACTCGGATCAAGAGGAGGTATGTGATTTATCCTATAATGAGTTATTTGAAGTTTTTGAGAAAATCCATACTGCATATAAGAAACATAAGATGGTGTATGTTGAATTGAACATAAAATATTCAAATTTATAAAAAGAGCATGAAATCATTAAGAAAGATCATGCATTAATTGATAGCAACCACATGAAATTATAGGATGAATTTGATTATTTGAACAAGAAATATGAATTATTAAAAACATCTTATACTAATCTTGAAAATTAATGTAAGGTGCTAATAGATGAAACAATAAAAAGAGAACATAAGTTAAGAGTTAATAATATTGTTTTAGTAAGTGCTAACGCATATCTTAAAAAGAAACTGAAAGCTCTTGAGGAAAACAAGATACCCCCAACATTTGAACAATTTTCTAATCCTGATTAAAATCATAAAATTTCAAAACCTAGGAAAGGATAGTATAATAGACATAGATTGATAAATTCTTTTCATGGAGTTAAATATTTTTTCTTGTGTAATAATTGGTCATATTTCTCACACTTGCACTATTCATAATAAAATATATCTAGTATAGAGACCTAAGATGCATTAAACAATGCATATCAAATATGCATATAGATTATTTTTGCCAAAAGGTGAACCAAAACTTGTTTGGGATCCCAAGTCTAATATTTAAGCATTTGGTACAAGACAGTAGATGTTCAAAGCATATGACTGGGGACATAACTCAATTCATATCGCTGGAAGCTAAGAATGGAAATAAGGTTACACTATGAGACAATACCACTAGGAAAGTGGTAGGTACAGTTATGATTGGAACCAAGAATAAATTTTTTATTAAAAATATATTGTTGATAGAAGGCTTAAAGCATAACTTGTTTAGTATTAGTCAGCTTTGTGATAAAGATTCTAATGTTAATTTTTTTCCCAAAAGTTTTATTATTAGCCAAAATGGAATTGATATGTTGCATGGAATTAAGGTAAATTATGTGTACATGCTTAATTTAAATTTTAATAAAATATCTAATGCTTTTTGTCTCAATATAATTATCGATGAATCATGGTTATGGCATAAAATACTTTGTCATGCAAGCATAAAAAATCTTAGGAAGAATACCCATAGAGATTTTGTTAGAGGAATACTAAAATTAGACCTCACTAAGGATCACATGTATGATGCATGTCAATTAAGAAAATATGTGAAGTCCTTATTTCATTCAATTAGGGATCTTAGAATTAGCAAACTCTTGGAAGTCCAACACATGGATCTTTTTGGACTAGTTCGCATTGTAAGTCTAGGAGGTAAAGTTTTTGGGTTTGTAAAAGTTAATTATTTTTCAAGATTCACTTGGATCAAATTCTTATTTTATAAGAGTAAATCATTTGAGAAATTTAAAAAGTTTTCTACTTGGATTCAAAGGAAACTAGGGTGTGAAATTTTATCAATTCAAATTAATAATGGAGGAGAGTTTAAAAATGAGAAATTTAAAGATTTTTGTAGAGAATAAGGAATTTATCACAATATTTTAGCACCTAGAACATCTCAGCAAAATGAGGTTGTCAGAATAAAGAATATAATATTGATAGAAGTTGCTAAAGCCATATTGATGAATATTCACTTTTAAAATATTTTTTAGTCTGAAGAAGTTAGTTTGGCTTATTATGTTCTAAATAGTGTAAACATTATATCCAAATTAAATAAGACACTCTATGAACTTCTTAAGGGAAGAACACCTAATCTTTCACATTTACATGTTTTTGGATGTAAGGTGTTTATTCATAATAATGTCAAAACTTCTTTAGGAAAATTTGATCCTAAATTTGATGAAGGAATCTTTCTTGGATATTCAAGTGTTGGCAAATCCTATAGTGGTTTTTAACAAGAGAACATTGGTAGTTGAGGAGACCAAAAATAAAGTTTTTGATGAATTTGGCATTTTGGAAGAGACAAGGTTGGAAGAATATCATATTGAAAATATCTCCCAAGGAATTAAAGAGAAATATTTTGAAGAGAATGTTAGAACTAAAAACCCTTTGCCTAGAGAATGAAAAATTTATATGAGTCACCCAAAATAATTGATTTTAGTTGAACCTAGTGAGAGGGTTAGAACTAGGCATGGACTTAGCAAAGAAGTGAACCATTCTGCTTTTATTTTGATGGTTAAACCCACTAATATAAATCAAGTACTTTCGGATGAATTTCAGATTTTTGCTAGAAAAGAAGAACTAAATCAATTGGTTAGAAATGAAGTTTGGGAATTTATTGAAAGGCTTAAAGATCAAAGTGTTGTTGGAACTAAGTTGGTGTTCAAAAATAAAATGAATGATTTAGGTGTTGTGATTAAAATAGGGCAAGATTGGTGGACAAGGTATATAATTAAATTGAAGGATTTGATTTTGAAGAAATTTTTGATCCTGTAGCCAAAATTATTGTTATAAGGGTATTACTAGCATTTGCCTATTTTAAAGGTTTTAAATTATATCAAATGGATATTAAGAGTGCCTTTCTTAATGGGGTAATATAAGAGGATATTTATGTTGAGCAACCTCCATATTTTGAAAATTTGATATTCACAAATCATGTGTTTAAATTAAAAAAGGCATTGTATGGGCTAAAATGGGCACTTTGGGCTCGGTATGAGAGGTTAAGCACTTTCCTATTAGAAAAGCCATTTGTGAAAGAAAGTGTGGACCACTCTCTTTTCAAAAAGGATAGGAGATGACATACTCATTATTTAAGTATATGTTGATGATATCTTGTTTGGACCTACCAATAAGAATCTTTGTGATGATTTTTCAAAAATAATGAGTTATGAATTCAAATGAGTTTGATGGGTGATTTGAGTATATTAATGGGTTTTAACATAAAGCAAAATGATTATTATAAATCACCGATGATTATTCTTGGTTTTAACATAAAGCAAAATGAGGAAAAACTTTTCTTGGTCAGTCAAAGTATATTAAGGATATCCTCAAGAAATATGAAATATACAAAGCTAAAAAAGTGAGTACACTATTGAGTTCCTCGGTGTAGTTAAATAAGGACTCTAAGGGAAAATATGTTGATTAAAAAAATTAAGAGGAATAATTGTATCATTACTTTACTTGAATGCTAGCAGACCAGATATCATGTTTATTCTTTTTTTGTGCTAGATTTCAATCATATTTTATTGCAATTAAAAGAATTCTAAGATATCTTTTGGAAACTCATAACTTAGGGATTTTTTATCTTAAGCACAACTCTTCTTTTAAAATCATTGGATATTCTAATTAAAATTTTGTAGGATATAAGATTGATTAGAAAGTACTTCTGTAACTTATCAATTCATACGAAGTTATTTAGTTACTTGCTCTAGCAAAAAATTGAATTCAATAGCCCTTCCTATTGTTGAAGTAGAAACATTGCCTTAGATAGTTGTATGGCACATGTTCTATTATTAAAATAATAATTGATTGACTTAGGATTTTCTATTAGAACTATTTTAATTTTCTGTGATAATATAAGTTCCATATTCATTACAAATAATTCTATTCAAAATTCTAGAACCAAGCATATTGATATTTGGCATCACTTCATTAGAGATCATATGACTAAGGGAGAAATTAAATTAAATCATATTGCAATAGAGAATCAACTTGCAGTCATTTTCACAAAACCATTGGCCTTTGAAATATTTAGCACCTTAAGAACTAGAATAGGTGTGATTGATCTAAATACTTAAAATTGAATTTCTGTAAATTGGATTTATAATTTATTATTTATTTGTTTGTTTTCTGAAGGTTTTTGTTTTCTTTGTTTGTTTTTTTGGTTGTTTATTTATTCTTATTTGTTTCATTTGTTGTGATTATTTATCTTTCATTATCATTATATTGTTGGTCTTGGATTTCTTTTTTGCATGTCATCGGATCTCACGTGATTAGTTTTTCAAAAAGTTTTTATTTTTAATGTCTTATTTCATTTATTTTCTTCTTACTATATGAACGTTTTTCGTATTATATGAATTATGTAACATATACATAGTGTTTTTTTGAGTTGGGCATATAAAATTGAACTTTTCATTGCATTTGGTACTATATGATGTCATCATCTTCTGTATGATATTTGTTCTTTCGTCTATACGATCGGGGATGTTTTTCCCAAAAAGTATATTATTGATCACAGATCATTCGTACAAAATCGCATTTCATCTATAAGATCATATTGTTAGTTTCTCATATTGATGAACCTAACCATTATGAAATGAGCTTTAATATTCTAATCATTCTGGATGACCAGGTGTTTGTCTATATGATCGTTTGGTCAAAAAGAATGTACAAAATGATGCCTTGGGAAAGGCATTTTATGAAAATCCATTTCATTTTTTTCCATTTTTATTTGTATGTATAAAATATTTTTCATCCCATATGATTTCAAAATTGTATGTATAATCACAATTTTGTACTATACGATGTGTCTTTTTTCTTTAAATATAAATATTTTGGATGAGTTTTCTCTTCACATTCTTATTTGATTCCAAATCATCTCCAATCCAAACTTTAGGAATGGCTAGCAATAACAAACATCCTCGCACATCAAAGGGCTCATCCTCTCGCTCTACTAGAGATGAAAACTTCCTTTCTAAGGAAAATATGGAAGCTTCTGATCAGTATGTTGCAACCAAAATTACCCCCTCTCGACTCCTCATTCAAAGTGACATCAACTTCTCTGTTATGCCACTTTTTGCCTCAACACAGTTTTCTTTTATCCTCGCCTTGATTTACACCTACCATAGAGAAAATTTTCAAACTTTTCTTGCAAACATGAAGGTAAACTAAGATCGCACCAAGATTACCTCTTATGTCTTTAAGCAGTGTGTTAAAATAAACAAGGAAGATCTAGGAAACTTCCTTCACCTTAGAACTCATGGAGTTAAAGCACACACCTTGACCTCTAAAGAAGATTCTAATTGGCTGGAAATAAAATAGACACTTAGACGGGTTGCACAAGTGAGCCATCTGTCTTGTATGTACACTCTTAACCAGAATGTCAAGATCATCCACCATATCTTGAGAACCTCTATCATTCCCAAAGCTGGTGATAGTATAAATTATACTCCTCTTTTGTCCACTGTCACATACTTGATAATGAATAAAACTCCTTTTAACAAAGCCCAATTTATCATGGACAACATTTACAAACTTTTTGATATTATACTTTCTCACAATATGAGGAAGAAAAATGTGGCCAAAGGATACTTAGGTTCCTATGTTTTAGAGAAAAAGTATAACCTAATTCGTCTTGATCCACCCACTAAACTTCCCATTTACTTTACTGATGCCTCTTTTCAAGCACTTTTTGGTTGGGATCATAGTTTTATGAGAGAATATTCAGAGGGAAAAGAAGTCCTAGCTGCAACACTTTTACCTACACCTAGACCTGACCATAAATTCTATTAAGAAATGGTCTAGCATTTTGACAAACTGGAAACTCTTTATGATCATTTTTTTAATAAATTAAGAATAATCTGAACAAGCAAGATGCTAGGAACAATGAAGACATGGGGTGGATCCGAGGGTAATTTGACTCAGTTAACACTAATGTGGATGTGATAACCCTCAACCGCCTCTACACTAAGGCCCTTCTAGATTATTGATTAGTTTTTGTATTTGTTGTTGAGATGTTTTCTTCTGATTTCAAATATTTCATGTTTTAGTTTTCTTCATGTTGTTGTTTTTCCATATCTAAGTGGATAATGTTTTAAATGGAAAGATGTGTTTGTATGTGGTTCTAATATTAAGCAAAATGATGAAAAGATATTTTAATGTGCATTGAAATTTCTTTTCTTGAATTTTTTATGTTTCTTAAAGACAAATTATTTGTGGTTAAATTCTAGAATGGAATTTTGAATTACTTTGCTCTACAAATTAATTTTCTTGCAAAATTTAATCTCTCAAAATTTTAAATTACATTATGACTGGATGTAGATTAGAAGATTAATTTCATATTCTTATAAACAAGTATTACTTAGCTATAATTTTTTTTTTTTGAGAAAGCATAAAGTAAATACTATAAAAGAGAAAAAAAGGGATCAAAGGAAATCCCTACCGAATAAAAGCTATAGATTCCTTCTTCAAAATATTGATATATTTAGAAGGAACCATGTCAAGGAATAAATCATCCCAAAAGAAAGAAGAAAAAACTCCATAGTTAGCACATAAGTCCGCTAAATTATTACAATTCCTATTGGCATGATTGAAAATCACATAATTAAATTTATCCACAAATGAAAATTTTTCCATACCTTGGCCTCCTTTCTTGAAAGATTTATGAATCAACTTTATAACATTCATATTGTCGCTCTCTATGATAATGCCTTGAAATCCATGAATCTGATCCTTTAACATCTCTTTGACTGAGGCTATGGCTTGATACTCCAAATTAGTAATATCCCAATGCAACTGAGTTATACCATAAGCTGCTATAAATCTTCCTTTGTGATCTCTAGCAACTCCTCCAATACCTCCTTTATAAGAATGAAATAATGTAGCATCAACATTCACCTTGATCCAATTGGGTGGAGGAGAATACCAACGATTTTCAAACATCAATTGCTGATTGGTACTCAACCTACCCTATTTGATATAATTTGGTGTATTGAAAACTCCTAGGTAACTAACAGCTTCGGCTGCTATGTAGACAGAACTTCTTTCCTTCTTCCCATGCACAATATCATTCCTATCCTTCCAAGTAAGATAAACTGTATTGCATAGTAATGTAGAGAGAAAAGAATGTTGCTCGGATAGCCATTTATACATCTCTTCTTTATTTACAAAAAGAGGAATGCAAAAACCCCATTCATTCAAATGATGTATAACATCCACAATCTTTTGACATTTACAAATTAGATGGCTAATATTTTCCTCCTCATTACAGTTTCTAGGACAGTTAGTTTCCGTATGAATTCTTCTGTGAGTTAAAAAAGCATTGATAGGCAAGGCATTGTTCATGACTCTCCACCAGAAATTGTCTACTCTTGCACCAAGTTTAGCTTTTTTCAACCATTTCCATTCTAAAATGTCATTTGATTTATCTTCTTTTTGATCCGCAGCCATGTAAGTAATAGTCCTTCCATATTCCATGTGAATGAGATCAAATTGATCTTCAATTAGTCCCGGATTTATATTGATTTTATGAATTAAATCCATCAGCTCTTTGCCAAAATATTTCTTAAGATCTGGAATACTCCTTTGATTTTCAAAAATCAAATAATCCACTCTAATAGCATCAGTACCAGCTTCTTGAGAGTTAACAAAGGTAGGCCATTTGTTTAAGCATTTATCCCAAATCCATGTATCTTCAAAAACATCAATTGGGCGACCATTTGATACATTCCATCTCACAATATTTCTCAAGGATTTGCTGCCATCATTGATAATTTTCCATGCCGCATAAACTGATCTGTTTCTGTTTTCTGCTCCCCAACATGAACCATATTTTGGAAACAGAAATTTATGCAATAAAGAATCATGTTCTTTCATATATTTCCAAGATAATTTAGCTCTTAAAGGACCTGTTTTGCTCAAACAGGATTGAATCCCTCTACCGCCTTGTTCAATAGGATCACACAACTTCTTCCAGCTAACATAATGCATTCCCATATTTTCATTTGATTTATTCCATATAAAATTTTGGTAAATCCTTTCCACCTCTTTAAGAATAGATTTTGGCACTAAAGACACAGTAGAATGGAAGGAAGGGATCGATAGAATGACATAATTTGCCAAGTTAATTTTTCCTGCTAAGGAGAAAAATCTGGTCCCCCAATTGTTTAGTTTTTTTTATAATTTTATCAAATATGAATTGGAAATCAACTTTTGATAGTCTTTTAACAGACAATTTTGTTCCCAAGTAATTGAATTCCTTCACTTCTTTGAATCCCATGATTCTTTTGATTTTCCTCCTCTTCACGTTGGTGGTTTCTTTCCCAAACAGCATGGCTGTTTTGCTCTTGTTCACCTTCTGTCCAGTCCAGTCACAGTAAGTGTTAAAAATCCCTTTTATCATTCTTACATTTTTTATTTTAGCTTCAGCAAAGAAGATTATGTTCTCAGCATATAATAAGTGCGAGATTCTTGGGCTGATGCTGCTAACCCGACACCAAAGTCATCTTTTTCATTTATGGCATTGGAGAGGACCTGAGAACATAAAATAAAAAGACAAGCAGACAAGGGGCACCCTTGTCTAAATCCACACCTACCTTTGATCCATTTGGAAGGAATTCCATTAATTAAAATAGAAAATGTTGGATTCTGTACACATTCTAAAATAAGCATAGAGAAGAATTCAGGAAACTTAAAATATTCAAGAATTTTTTTAAGAGTAGGCCATCCCATAGAGTCATATGCTTGTTCCATGTCCAATTTAATAGACACAAGCCCTTTAGAATCTTTTGAGAATCTAAACTTATGAATAAGTTCATTATCAAGCAAAATATGGTCTTGTAGAGATCTTCCTCTAAGAAAGGCGGCTTGTTCAAGTGAGATTAGTTTCGGGATAATACCTTTCATTCTGCTAAGAAGAATTTTGGTAGCAATTTTATATACCGTGTTACACAGGCTAATAGGCCTATAATTATCAGCACATTTTGGATTGTTGATTTGTGGAATTAGAACAATCAAAGTTCTCTTCCAATCTTCATTCATATTCCCAGTTTCAAGAAAGTTCTTTATAGCTTCCCAGAATTCTATTTTTATAATAGGCCAATAATGTTTGAGAAAAGAATAAGTAATGCCGTCTTCACCTGGAGAAGAACCTCCCGTTGTATCTTTGATTGCATTTTCTACTTCTTCAAACTTGAATTCTCTACTTAACAGTCTTTTATCATCCTCATCCAGAACAGATTGTCTATTCGGCCAGCCTTCAAGAAAACATCTTCTATCTCGCCACTTATTTTTGAAGTAGTGTACCAAAATGTCTTCAATTTGATTTTGATTATCCACCAGAATTCCATTGCCATCCTTAATGCAATGAATTTGATTAATGTTCTTCCTAGCACTTTCCATAGAGTAAAAAAAATTTGAATTCTGGTCTCCTTCTTCTATCCATTTAACTTTGGATCTTTGTCTCCACCATGTGTTTAACCTTGCCAAAGTAGAGTTGAGCTCATTGATTTTAAATTTCAAAATCGAATACTCATCCATGGAAAGCATACCAACTTCCGCTTCTTTAGTTTGGAGCATGAGAATTTCTTCTTTGAGCAAGTCCTTCATGTGATTTAATTATTTGTGCTTATCCTTATTCCAAAAGAAAAAGGATTTGAGAGTCCTTTTGAATTTGTAATTCAGAATTTATGCAGGAGATCCTGAGTCTCTTCACATTCAGGCATTTTTCACTATAGCATAGGAAGCCGGATATGAAACCCACACATCCTTGAAATTGATAGATCTCTTGATGTTTGAAGGAAAAACTGAAGTATGGAGAAGAATAGGACAGTGATCAGATGCTATTCTAAGAAGATGTTTTGTAACCATGTATTGATTGCAGTTCATAGCAGCAGCATTAACCAGAATTCGGTCTAATCTCTCCATTATCCTTTCATTTCCTTACTTATTATTGCTCCAGGTTAGTCTAGGACCAATGAAGTTCAGCTCATGAAGATCATTTGTAGTCATAAAGTATTTCATCTCTCTCGGCCCTATAGAGAATGTAAATTTTCTGCCACCAATCTTATCTTATTTATCCAAAAGACAATTGAAATCTCCACCAAACACCAAAGGACAATCATTGGTGATGTGTTTTTCCAATCCGTTCCAAAGAAACCTTCTATTGTACACATCTTTGCTACCATAAATCGTAACTACTGTCCAATTTCCTTTATTATTGATCTCCAAATCACCTACTATGAATTGAGAAGAAGACTCGATCATTTTAAATTTAGCTTGGCTGCTTCTCCACATAACAAGGATGCCCCAGATAAACCAACAGACAGCACAAAGCTGTAATTCCATCCATTTCCAATCATAATCTCCACATCTTTATTCTCAATAGAGACTATTTTAGTCTTCAAAAGCCCAACAAAAATAACATTTTGATCTTTAACCACCTCCTTGAGGTAGAGAGAAGCCCTTTTTTTCTTGGCTCCTCTACAATTCCAAAATAATAAGGAATTCTTTTATGTATCAATGGGGAATTAATTCCCCCTTTCTCCTTAGCATCTTCTTCATTTTTCCAGCCCCTTGTCTTCAGGCTGTTAGGTCCCAGGCTTTTTAACTGCTTAGTACCTCTGTTCTTGACCATGGACGAATTACCTTCACAAACTTTAGAACCCCCATTAGCTGTCTTTATCTAAATATCTTCTTGTTCCTTTTGGATTTAAACATTCCTCTATTATTTCCCCTTCCTCTACTATGTTACTCAGAATTTTGAACTTATTTGTAGAATATGGAATTTTGATCTCAGAAACCTTTTCAGGTCTTGTATCGTCCACGATACAGCATAATTCTACATTAGGAGTAGAATCAATAACCTCTTCACTTGCTTTATGATTCATACTATAATCAATTGAAATTTGTTTTAACAAGAAATTCCCATCAAACTCCCTGCTAGAATTGTTTGGTCTAACAACTTCCTATGAGATCCCTTCCAATGTAGATTTTGCCTTCATAAATTCCTTTCTCCCAAAAATTTTTTTATTAATCTTCTTAGTTTTGTAGTCCACATTAATCCAAGGACCATAACCTTCTCTGTCATCATCTTTTTTTCCATTATCTAGCTGACTCTGTTTTTGACAGTTTTTCGTGACATCTCCAGTTCCTTCTAATCCTGCACTGATTGGGTCATCATCTCCTGGATTAGGTTCATTTGCTGAAGATTTCTTCAAACATTCCTCCCTTAAGTGCCCTATCTTACCACAAATGAAGCAAAATGTTGGCAGCCTTTCGTATTCAATGTTCTAATAAAATTTTCCCAGCTCTCCTTCAACCCAAACTCCCATGGGTAGCTTCTCATCTAGTTTGATTCAAACGCAAACACTTGCAAACTCTCTTCTGGACGACTGAAACATGTTGCCATCGATCAAATAAGGGATCCCCACCATGGAAGTAATTCTACAAACGTTCACTTCATCCCAGCATTGAAATGGAAGGTTTGGCAAACGGATCCAAATTGTGGCATAAGACCTTCAAGTGAATTAGGTGAGAAAGTAGCTGGCCATCTGTCCACTCCCACTATGTTTCCATTGACGTACCGGGGACCTGAAATAGTTATTTCTTCAAGAGCTTCCTGATTCTTAAAGGCACAAAGCACCAAACCAAGACCTAGTTGGGTTAAATGAAATTTGCCAAATCTTGACCATTGTTTCCTTAGCTCAATGCTAATAACATTGAAGGGAATGTTGTTACCAAAAACCTTTATAGCCAGAGACTTTTTCAGTCTATTAGAGTTATCAACCTCTTTTCCCACATGAAGTTTGACAATTCCGTCTTCATTCACAAAATTGCTTCCGAAATCAAGTTTTGACACTTTTATATTATCCTTCTTCTTCCAAGCATTCAGCCCCTATTTTACAGTAACAGGATTCGAATCAACCACATTGTTTCTTTGAATGCAATTCCTAAGATCTCCATATTCACATTCCCTCACTATGAACAGGTCAAAGCTTCGAATAGCCTTGTCCACTCCTTCATGGTCCTTTGACGTCGTATTGACTCCTTCTGAAACTAGATCATCAGCAATCTGGTTAACATTCTAATCACCATTCAAATTCTTCTTAGCTTCTTCTGCCACATTCTTACATGAAGATTGAGCACACTTCTCTATTTGGATCTGATTGACTTTTTGTTGAATTGTTCCTTGTTTACAGTAAGACTTCAAACTGGAATCTTCATAGAGAATTTGTTTACCTTTTCCAACACATTCAATGATCTTCTTTTTTTCTTCAAAAGCTCCTTCCTTGATGATCAATGGCCGCTCTTTGTTAAAATGAAACATAATTTTCTTCTCGTGGACAACGTCTCCAAAAGCAGTTGGAGACGAATCAAATTTTCGTAAGATCTTTCGAGATGATGGCGGAGGTTGAAGGAGGTTGACTGGGACTCCGGAAGCCTGCGTCCGGTGATCCTCCGACGCCATAAGCGTCTAGCAGAAAAACTGCGAACGAAAATTCAAAATTCTTCTTCAACTGGAATAAACGGATCTTCTCTCTTCTCAAAAATTCAAAATTCTTCTTCTGCTACTTAGCTATAATTGTTACAAGATAGATGTCTTGCTTTTATTTTATTTCTTTTTCAATGTGTTTATTTTTGTTAATTATTGAAATTTGTTTTAAGATTTATTGATATTAGAAAGACCAAAAGTATAAAAAGATGCACAAAATGTGCCAATTATTTAAAATGATGTGTAATATTCGCCAAAATAAAAAAAAGGTACCAAATTAGCCCAAAATAAAATGATACACATAGTGTGTCATAAACATACAAAAGATGCGCAATATCGCCAATTGAAAAATTAATACTATTCTTTCCGTTGTCATTCTATCTCTTATAAAAATTTATATAATTGGAAATAATCTTCATTATTGAACTAAAACTAATTAATCTTTATTTCATCATTTTTGCAATAATTATTTTTATTTAATTTATCTAGATTGAACAGTGAACCTGGTTGACTTTTCTTATCTTAGTTGTTCTTTGATTTAAAATTTAAAATATTCTTTTTAGCATTAGAAAGTTTATGTTGTATTTGCAATTAGTTTAAAATCTTCTTCTTCATCAACTACTTTGATTTATCCATAGAAACTTTTTATTTCAAGATGTACTTCCCTTTTTATTGTTGTCAAAAGAGGGAGTCATTAGTTATTGTTTAATGTTTTGATTGTTTGATGCATTGGTTGTTTAATGTATGTTATTTTATGTATGGTATCAATATGTGTGTATGTTTTATTCATTCGTGTCATTAGTTATTATTTGATATTTTGATTGTTTGAAGCATTGGTTGTTTTGATGTATGTTGTTTGATGTATGGTATTAACATGTGTGTATGTTTTGTTCATTCTTGTTATCGTATTATTTTGTTTATGTTATCATGTTATTTTTGTTGTGTGTTATGTGTATATATTTGTTCTTGTTATTTTTGTTTAAGTTTCTTTTAGGATTATCTTTTTTATTTTCATTCAAACCCCTTTTTTTAAATTGATCATTCATTTAGGGAGAGCTTAGGAGAAAAAAAGCTTTAAATGTTAACTCAAATAATAATTATTTTTTATCATAAAAAAGGGAGATATTTTTATAACTTAGTTTTCAAAACTATGTTTTTATATCATGTGAATTTTTTATGATACCAAAATATTATTTATGTTGATTACTACTTCTTGTATCATATATTGGAAAAAATCTTATTTATGTTGTTTGTGTGTACTAATATTTCAAGAAAATCATACTCAAAACTACTGAAGACTTCAAGATAGATTAGATTAGGGTTTCTTGTAATTGAAGTCAATAATTTTTATATTTTTCTTGAGTCTAAGAGAGTGTGATTGTAATTGGGTAACCATGCACACACAAACTATGGGAGTGAGTCAAAACTTGTATTTTTTAAAACTAATCAGATTGTATGATTAAGAATCGTACGGGACGATTTGACTTCAGTGTTCCTCGAAAAAGAAGGTAATCAAATCATGCCTTAGAAATTTCTTTTAAATTATTTGTACTGTATGAACATTGGTTCATATAGATGACATCCATAGTACAAAATAAATATGTTCTACTTTGCCCCAAACGAACTCATAATTTTCTGAACTGATCATACTGTATGAAATTAGTTTGATAATGATGACGTCAAAATTATAAAATGGGTGTATAAGAGTTCATCCCATACAAAGAGGTTTAATTTTTTGAACTTTTTGTACTGTACGAAATTAGTTTCATACAGACCATGTTCAGAGTATAAAATGGACTCATCCCCATCCATGTTCATACCATACAAAGCATGATTTGATTTAACTTGTTTATACTGTATGATGAAGGGTTCGTAAAAATGATGACCAGAGTACGAAATGGGTTCATATGAAATTGTACAAGATGAAACTATTCAATTTTGAAAGGTTCATTATGTATGATATTAGTTCGTACATACTTCTGACAGAGTACAAAATTTCCATCCATGATTATATAAGGATTTTTTAAGCTGTTTGTAAGTATGGAGTACAATCATACTGTATGATCCAAGTACGTCCAACTTAAAACTTTTAGTTTTATAGATGGTTTTTCTTGTCTTTCATATAAAAGAGTCTTATAAACAGACTGTCTATGAGTCTTCTACAAATTTTCTCTTGAGAGTGATAGTGTGAGTGTTTTGGGAGAGTGTTTAAGAGTGAGGATTGAGTGATCTTGTAAGTGGAATAAGAAATATTTGATGGATGAATCTACAGGTAAATAAGGAAAAGAAATTTAAATTTGTAAGACCAATATTATATTGCTGATATAAAAACTCTTTTTAAAATCATATTTAAAAACAGTGAACAAATAAGATAAGAATAGTTGACCAGGTTCAATGTTTGTTCTAGTAAATAGAAATCTAAAATAGAATAATTATTGAAAAAATAATTTAATAAGAGTAAAACATTTTTAAATTCAATAGTTGAAATTATTATTTAATGTATGGATTTTTTTTATAAATTAAAGATATAGAGGAAAGAACTAAATGTAGTGTGGGCTCCTTTTATGCCTCTTTATCAACTTGAATTGAGAAAATTTTTATTGATACAATTGCATATCTTTTGAATTTGAACTTCATTTTGTAAACATTACACATTTTTTTAGGTTGGTCTTATTTTGTGCCTCTTTTCCAGGTTGGCACTCTTTGGGCATCTTTTAACATTTTGTTCTTTCCACAACCTAAATCAACAAATCTAAGCTTGTGTGATTATCTTTCAAATAAAACAAAAAATTTCTGGTAAACCACAAAAAAAAACCAAATAGATAACAACAAAATCAACACATTGAATAAAAAAATAAAACAAAAATAAGTCATAATTTTGCAATAATTATAACTATAATATAAATGTCTATTAGGACATGAAAATGATATCCTTATCTAAAGCTTATCATAATTTAATAAAAGTTTGAGAAAAAAATTTTCTATAGAAATAACATTGTAATGTAAATAATTTAAAATTTTCATATTTTAGTTCAACATTCTAGATTATTCAATAATAACTCATAAACAATTTAGGAGGAAACACAAAAATCAACAACAACCAAACCTTATTATTTATTTAGTTATTTATTTAGATAACATAGACTAAAACATAAAGAAAATATAAGTAATCTAAAACAAAAGCATCTAAAAATAACATTATAAAAATTATATTAGCGATACATATAATAATACATAACCAAACTAAAACCCAAAGGATCTTGATCTTGTGGTGGCTGTGGATGACTGAACTGGGTAAAGTAGTTGTTGTTAGTAGCTACTTGATAATTAAGTGAATTAAACTATCCTCTAACCGGCTCATATCCTCATTATATCTTTAGTTCTGCTGGTCCAATAAGATTGTATTTCTTCTCACAGATGTAAGCAATCAAGTATCCTAAGGCCATATTTTTCTTTTTTCTAGTGATAAGGAGTCTAATGTTAGTATTGTTATTGATGTAGTTCAGAATCAACTGGGCTTCATCAAATGGATTGTTTCACATTATGTAGTATGTTATTATACTAATCAAATGAGTGATATTGATTCGATTACCACCTTTAGGAATAATGAAGGTTCTTAAAACATGTTGGATGATTCTGCTATTTTGACTTAAAGTATGAATATCGGGTAAGTGTTAGATTAAAGGTATTCCCCTAAGAATTTGAATTACAGTAGACCAATTAAAATCACTTCTTGAAATCATAGAATGTGCCCTTACTTTTTCAGTTCTAAGATGTAAAAATGTCTCTAGATCCACTTTAGTGATTTCTCCTCATTGGTAGAAGACATATGAGGACATTATGGTGTTGTTCTCTCTCATTCTTGTATTGGCAAGAAAATAATAAAAGTGTCAGAGTGAAATGTATAAATCAATGTGAGAATGAAATAAAACTGACTGGAGTCAAACATAGGCATAATTTAAAATTGATATCTCTTGAAAAAGAAAACGGGATGGAGTAATCTTAGCTTGAACAAAATAATCATAGGCTTGTTCATTCTCTATTGAAAGAAAATTATTATCTCATTCTGTATGAGATAAAATTTCTTTGAGTGATGTACCTATTTGTTGCAGCTTTCCATTTGAAAAGAATTGAACATAAGGATTAAAAGGACTAAATGTGGAATAGATTGTGAACAAATTCAAAGAACAACTTCCAATTTATAAAAATTAGACAATTTCATACAGTATGAAATTGAGTTTGTACGTATGATTTTGAACTTCATACAGTACAAAATTAGGTTTGTACATACGTATATAAACCATCAAGACAGTTATTGCACCGAAATGACTTTCATAAAGTTACCTATCTGATGAATCATTTTGTGTGACCTTTAACCAAAACTGATTGTATTGACAAACATATATTCATGTAATAATAATTGTACCTATCGATTGAGTTCATCTGCATGAAACAGATAAGTGGATAATAAAATATGAACAAGTGTTTGTTCACGATGATTTTTAAATATTAATCGCCCTAAACCCCAAATGAATTCTTCCTGAAGCATTTTTGCCACGTGTCTATACAAATAAATGATTGATTATTCATAGTGATGATGAGGTGTTCGTACTGTATGATTATCTTGAAAAGGTATCAATAAATCATATGCCCAACTCAGAAAAGAGATCATGAAAATTCTAAAGAATTTGTACAATATGAAAGTGGTTCATATAATACGAATGGAAATCAAATTTTAGATTTGAACATGATGATCAAGACACTTTTCTAAAATAAAACAAATAAGACCCATTAAATAAGACAAAATTAACATAAAATAAAAGCATTAAAAGGATAAATAAAAGATAAATAAAGAACTACCAAACAAGACAAACCAAAAATAAAAAAATAAAATACAATCATAAACACAAGAAAAAAGATATACACAATAACATTTTGTAGACTTAATAAATTTTAAATGATTAAGAAAGGTGCCATCCTCCATTTACTTTATGCTAAAACTAAGAAAGTAACTCAAGTCTCCCATCAAACACACTTAAAATTCTTTATAATTTTTGAAAAGTCATCATAAAGATTTTTATTAGACGATCCAAATAAGATAACATTAATATAAATTTAAACAAGGAGAATGTCATCTCCTACTCTTTTTATGAAGAGAGTGGTGTCCACACTCCCTTTAACAAAAGATATTTTTAGTAGGAATGTGATTAGCCTTTCATATTATACCATATGTGCTTGTTTAGTCCAAAAAATGCTTTATTTAATTTAGACACAAGATTTGAAAATTATGAATTTTCAAAACCTAGAGGTTACTTAACATAAACATTCTCTTTTATTAACCAATTAAGAAAGGCACTTTTAACATCAATTTGAAATAATTAGAATCCTTTAAAGTAGGCAAAGGCTAAAAGAACCATTATTGCTTCAATTCTAGCTACATCGGTAAATATCTCCTTAAGATCAATTCATTATATTTGATTGTACCCTTTTGCCACCAATATTTCCTTATTTCTAACCATTACACTTAAATCATTCATATTATTTTAAAATCTCACTTAGTTCCTACAACACTTTGATAATTTGGTCTTTCTACCAACTCTCAAATATTATTTCTAACAAATTAATTCATCTCTTCTTGCATAGCTGGAATCTAAAATTCATAAAAAGTGCTTGATTTATATTAGTGGGTTCAATCATTGAAATAAATGATGAGTGGTTCACATCTTTGCTAAGTCTATGTCTCGTTCTAACACCTTGACTCGGGTCTCCTAGATTAGTTCTTTAGGATTACTTTTAAAATATTTCCATTCTCTAGGTAATGTATTTTCCTTTCTAACCCTTTCTTAAAGATTTGTATTTTAAATTCCTTGGGTAATTTTTTCAATGGTCCCTCAAGAAATATTAGATTCAGTAAAAACTACAAGTGTGGTCTCTTATACTGCCAATATCCTTTTGTTAAAAACTATATAGGATTTGCTAACACCTGAACATCCTAGAAAAATTCCTTCATCAGATTTAAAATCAAATTTTCCTAAAAGATTTTTGCCATTATTATGAATAAACACTTTTCATTCAAATACATATAAATGTGAGAGTTTGGGTGTCCTACCCTTAAGAAGTTTATAGGGTATCTTATTCAACTTAGATCTAATGTCCACCCTATTCAGAATATTACAGGATGTATTAACCGCTTTAGACCAAAATTATTTAGGAAGTAAATATTTAACCAACATGGCTCTAGTGGATTCTACTAATGTTTTGTTATTTCTTTCGATAACCCCATTCTGTTGAGGGGTCCTAAGAGATGAAAAGTTGTGATCTATCCCTTTTTACAAAATAACTTTAAATTTTTTATTTTCAAATTCTCTATTGTGGTCACTATGAATTACAAGACTTTACTACCTAGCTTCCTCTGAATCCAAGTAAAAAAAGTTCTAAACTCATCAAATGATTCACTCTTATGTGATAAGAATTTAATCAAACTGAACCTAGAATAATCATCAATAATCACATAACAAAAACTTTCCCTCCTAGACTTACAGTGCTAATTGGTCCTAAGTGATCCATGTGAATAACTTCTAAGGGTTTCCTTTTTATAAGATCTTTAGTTGAATGAAATGAGGACCTGACTTATTTCCCTAATTGACACGCATCACACAAGTGTTTCTTGGTGAAGTCTAATTTGGGTTTGCCTCTTACTATTTCTATTTAGGTTATCTTCAGAAGATTTTTATTACTTGTATGACCTAGTCATTTATACATAATCAAAGATTCATCGATGATAATTTTTAGACAAAATACATTAGAAGAATTAACACAGTTTGAATTAAGTATGTAAATATTATTTATCCTATCTCCATTCAACACATCAACTCAATTTTACTTATAATGCAGCTTGTTTGAAAAAAAAAAATATATTAAAACCCTAATCATAATGCTGGCTAATACTTAATAAGTTATGTTTTAAGCCTTCTACCTATAAAACATTTTCAATCAAAAAATTCTTTGCATTAAAAATCATACATGAACCTACCACTCTCCTAGTTATATTATCTCCAAGTGTCACCTTGCCTCTAGTCCAGACCTCCAGCAATATAAATTGATTTGCATATCCAGACATATATTTTGAACATATATTATCCAGGTACCAAATACTCTCATGAGGGCTTGTGTGAGAGCATTTGTACAAAATTATCAAACATTAGACATTGAAACCCAAATGAATTTGTGTTCATCTCATGATAATAATAATCCATATGCATGATTGATATGTTATGATTGATGCATCTTGGATCTCCACACTAAATGAGTTGTACTATGAATAGTGCAAGAGTGTGAAATATGCCTCAACATTTCACATGACAAATATTTAACACTAGCAAAATGATTCATTAATCTATATGAGTTATAACATCTTTTCCTTGGTTTTGAACTTGTATGATTTTGGTTAGGATTGTAAAATTGTTCAAGTGTGGGAGTTAGCTTATTTTCCTTAAATGCTTATAATTTTATTTGATGATATGAGTTTAAACTTTCCAAAATCGAATTTTCAATCTTCAAATCATGTTACCATTGATCAGTTTATCCATAACTTTTTTAAAATTAATTTTCAAGCTCAATATAAGTTGTTTTTAATAGTTTATGCTTCTTATTTAAATCATCAAATTTATATAATAAAGCCATGTGATTGTTATCTATGTCTACAAAATCATTCATAAGATTTTCATTCTATTTTTATAAATTCTTTTTTTTTTTGAAAATTGCAAATTTGCATTAAAGGAAACAAAGAAAACTACTTACAATTGATAAAATGGTAGCCATCCTTCTTGACCAAATTCATAAAGCTGGACGGAATACTACTAAAAGAAGAGCTATCAAAGAAAAAAAAACACCATCTAATGCCAAAGTAGCACAAAAATCAGCGACTTTGTTACAATTACTATTCACATGATGAAAAACAACTTTATTGAAATCATTAAGAAAGTAAAGCTTATTACCCAAGCTCTCATCTAGCTGCCAATTGGTCTTCTTCATAGATTGTTGAATGTGATTAATCACATTGAAGTTGTCACTTTCAATGATGATTCCAACACATTCAAGCATCGAACCTTGAATGAAATCCTGAAGAACATAAACAAATTCCAATTACAGTTGACCAATGTCCCAATGCAATGAATTCCTTCCAAAAGCTAGGAGCACTCTACCTTTAAAGTCTCTGAAGATGCCTCCTATACCAGCCCAGTAATTAGAAAGCAATGAAGAATCAACATTAAACTTGATCCATTCTAGTGGTGGAGGGTGCCAAGAATTCAAATACTCCCAAGAGAGGTTAGCACCCCAGCTATCTAGAATAGGATGAAGGTTAGATGAGGCTAAAGAAATCACATTTGTAGCAGTCATCAAAGCAGGCATTGCAGAATTCCCATGCTTGATCATATTACGGTTTTTCCAATTACAGAAAATCGTGGTGCAATAGAGTCTAACCATTCCTAGGTTGCAGCTAGACTGTCGTCTAAGTTCCACCAAACACTCTTCAAGAGACTGAAAAATACTGATAGCAAATCCCCACTCTCTGATTTTGGAAATAATATCAGTTATACACTTGCATTGAACCACAATGTGTTCATAATTCTCAGCCATACAGCAGACTCTAACACACAAGTCACTAGTAGCCAATCATCTGAATTTAAGAAAAGAGTTAGTTGGAATTGCAAACTTCCTTAGCCTCCACCAGAACAATTCTACCCTGACATTAAGTTTAAGCTTCTTGAGCCAATTCCCAAAACCATCATCAACATCATTATATCTCTTATTCATTACAGCTTCAAAAGCTAACGCTGAAACAGAGCAACCCGTCAGCTTCTTAACAGGTTCCAGCATATCCCTTCCACCTTCCCTATCCACTTTTACTTGCTTGATTAGCCAAGCCAAGTCCTCATGAAAAAACAATCTCAACTTCATCTCATCCCAACTTCCTTCATCAGTTAAAAGCTGCCGAACTTTCATACCTTCTAAATCCACACAATTGATAAAAGTAGGCCACGAGTTGAAGCTTCTGTCCAGGACCCATATGTCACCGAGAACAACAACATCCTTGCCATTGCACACTCTCCATTTAACAACCTCCTTAAGATACTTCCCTCCCTCAACCATAATTCTCCAAGCAACAGAAGAATTAATCTTGCAAACTCCATCCAAAATGTTATCAGAATATCTGGCTTTGAGAGATCGGTGTAACAGGGAGTCAGGATTTTGAATGTAGTTCAAAGCAAGTCTAGCTTTCAATGTACCCCTCTTAATGATACAAGATTGTAAGCCAAGATCACCAGCACATCTAGGCTTACACAATTAATCCCAAGCAACATAATGTAATCCTCTTTTCCCTATTAGATTTGTGCCAAACAAAATTCCTACACAACTTTTCAATCTCCTGCAGAACTTTTTTAGGAACCATCGAATGTGTGATGACAAAATTTGGCAATGTTAATAATGAAGATTTTAAAAGCATAATTCTTCCACCCAGGGAAATATTTCTTCTTCCCCAAATATTTAATTTCTCCATAACCTAGGCTAAAAGGTCTTGAAAGTCAGCAGCCTTAAGTCTATTAATAGACATTTTAATACCCAAGTATTTCCAATCATTAACAGATTTAAAATCGAGAATACTGGTAAGTTTCTTCCTACTGGTTCTACCAACGGCTTTACTAAATAGAATTTGAGACTTGTTAGAATTCCCCTTCAAACTTGTCCATTTACAAAAATCCTTAATGATTCTCATCATATGCCTAGCCAGCCCACATGTTGCTTGAGAGAAGATGAGAACGTCATCGGCATAAAGTAAATGAGTTATTCGAGGTCCCTTAGAAGCCACTTGAATACCCAAACTATGCCCCCTATGTAATAAAGCATTAGATAGGAGTTGAGCACACATAATGAACAAATAAGGTGACAATGGACACCCTTGACGGAATCCGCTACATGCATCAATCCACCTAAGCTTCTTCCCATTCATGATAATAGCAAACCTCACATTCAGCACACATTCCATAATATATCCAGAAAAACACAAAGGGAATCCATACCATATAAGAATTTGCTGCAAAGTACTCCATCCCATGCTGTCATAGTCCTGTTCCATATCGAGCTTAACAACCATTAATCCTTTCTTATTCCTTGATGTTTTGAACTTATGAAAAATTTCTTGGGCAAGGATGAAAAGCTCAGACATTGATCTTCCTGGAATGAAAGCAAGCTGCTCTTCTGAGATCATCTTACACATAAGATTCTTTAGTCTATTCACTAGCAAAGAGGCAACTATCTTGCAGGTAGTTTGACAAAGGCTAATGGGACAGAAATTTGAAGGAACAGTTGGATTATTAACCTTGGGGATCAACACAATCAATGTGTCTTTCCAATTCTTATGCATGATGCCAATGCTAAAATACTTTTTAATTGCAAGCCAAGTTGTCTCTCCAAAAATGTTCTAATAGCTCTTAAAGAAAGAAGAGGTGACACCGTCAGACCCTGGAGATTTGTTGTTACCCTGCTGGAAAACAGCTACCCTGCAATCTTCCATGACAAATTCCATGTTCAACATCTGCCTATCCAACTCACTGAGCCTCTGTGAAACTTCAATCTCCGGCCATTCCTTCAGCATACATCTCCTTTGTTTCCACTTATCTTCAAAAAAATGCAAAAAAATCTGCTCAATCTGCTCTTCCTCATACACAATCCGATTGTCATCACTCCTAATATGCTTAATCAGGTTTGCACTCCTCTTAGCAGAAGCAAAATTATGAAAGAAAGCTAAATTCAAATCTCCTTCCTCAATCCACCTTGTCTTGGCCCTTTGGTTCCACCAAGTTGCAAGCCTCTTCAAAGTAACTTTCATTTCATGAACCTTGTGCCTAAGAAGACACAATTCATCAACCGACAAACTACCATCAGACATTTCTTTGGTTTTCAAATCAAGAATATCCTTCTTTAACTTATCTCTAAGCATGCACAGATCAATGCATTTATTCCTATTCCAAAAGAATAAGGCCTTCAAAGTCCTTCTAATATTTCTATGAAGAATTTTGACCTCACCCCCAAAGTCTTTTTTCAACCATGATTTGTGAACTATGCCTCTTGCAGCTGGATAAGATCTCCAAGTATCCTCAAATCTGAAATGCTTCTCCTTAGTAGAATGCCAAGCTTCCATCCTATACATAATCGAACAATGATCTGACACCACACGAGCTAAATGTCTACCTCTACCAGCAGGAACCAATTGTAAGGAAGCTGAATTTATCAATCATCTATCAAGCCTCTCCCAAATCCTTGAGGAACCATCTTTATTGTTACACCAAGTATAGCTTGGTCCAATAAAACCAGCATTATAAAAATCAGCATTAGTCATAAAATTCTTCATCTCTCTAGGTCCCCTAGAGAAGATGAATCTCTTTCCACCCTTCTTCTCTTCCTTCTTAATGATACAATTAAAATCTCCCCCAATTAAAGAAGGCCCCGAGCTTATCATGTTCTTCTCAAGAATACTCCAAAGATCCCTTCTCTCCACACAGCATCTACTCCCATAAATGGTTGCCACTTTCCACTCACCCATTGAAAAAGTGGAAAGAACTCCTATAACAGCTTGAGATGAACTTTCTTGAACAGTAAAAGAAACTTTATTTCTATTCCAAATATTCAAAATACCTCCAGATAGTCCCACTACAGGGTGATGAAAAAAATCCCAATCTCTCCCAATAATGCAATCCACATCATTTTTGTCAATGTTACAGAGCTTCGTTTCCATAATCCCAATAAACACCACCTTATGATCCCGCACAACTTCCTTCAAATACAGCGAAGCCTCTCTCTTTCTGGCTCCCCTGCAGTTCCAGAACACTAAAGCTGACATTAATCAATAAGAGGGGAACTGTCCCCGCCAATAGAATTCCCCTTCCCATCCTTTCTCTTCTTCCTATGCTCGGGCTCAACCGGACCCAAAGATATTAGCTCCTTAGCCAACTTGATCTTAACCGAATTAAATTTGGATACTTCATCAGATAACTGCTCATTCACATTACCATCTAGCAACCTTGAATCAACAGAATTACCATCAAAGTGTTTATCCATCACTTCTCCCTCCTCAATCTCATCAGCCTCATTCATAAGAATTTGAATTTTTTTTTTCACTTAAACATTAACAATTTTATCTTTAACATTGTTATCCACAGCAGGTCCCTCAGCCATTTGTACATCTTCCTGACCTCTATTAGAAGTTGCTTCCACTTTCTCCTGATGCTCAGTCATCACTACGTACCTTGCTGTCTATTATCTTCTCCATTCTATTAGATCTACCTTCTTTATTAACTCTGTTATTTCTATACATTATGTTCTTGAAACGGACGTGAATCCACGGGCCATACTCTGGTTCAGAAATCTTCTCAACTGAGAGAATACTAACATTATCCTGCTTGTTATTCACCTTCGCAGCCGCGACCTTTTTACTCTCAGGACATAAAGCCTTATCAAGTCCCACCTTCCCGCAGTTAAAACAGAGCATATCAATCTTCTCATATTCAACTTGCTGAAAGAACCTTCCAGCAATGCAATCGATCCAAACACCCTTGGGAAGGCTGTTTTTGAGATTCAATCTTACGCATATCCGGGCAAACTCACATTTACCCCATCTAAAGGAGTTTCCATCCACATACATAGGAACTCCAATTCTGGACGCAATACGGGCGATATTTTCTTCGTCCCAATAGTAGAGAGGCAAACTGGGGAGATGTATCCAAATAGGAGCAGTGATCCCCTTGAAGGAATTGGGATTGAAAGATGTAGTCCATTTATCCATTCCCACAATGTAACCACCAACATACCATGGACCACCATTGAAAACTTCATCCATTGCCTCCTCGCTTTTGACAGAGCAAAGAATCCATTTCATGCCCAGTGACGTAATGTGAAATTTACCAAGTCTGTCCCACTGTCTTCTCAATTCCACACTACACATAGGAAATGAAATCTTATTTCCCATAACTTTAACAACCAGTGAGAACTTAAGAACATTGTAATTCATAATCTCCTTTTCCACATTTAGCTTGACAGCAATTCTGTCATCCGACATTTCAACTGAGTCATTATTGAATGAAAGCCTGATATGCTGTGGTTTCTTCCAAGCTTCCACAAATTCATCCTTCAGATTTCAATTTTCACCATTTCCTTCCTTATTACTACATTCCATGATAGAATCGACTTCAATGGAAACTTCTTGATCCATCTTCTCTACATCGGATATTAAATTCCGACCCAATACAACCTTATTGTTGCATAGAGACTTATTAACTTTCAAAATCAACCCCGCCGACGAAGACCTCTCCATATTCAAATTCTCATAAGCCAAATGCGGTCTAGAATTTACAACGATTCCACCATTATCACGCTCAATTAAAGGTTTCTTACCTTTACCTTCAGGATTCAGATCTTGACGAGGCAAAGACCGAAAACCCTCCTTAATCAAAACACCCTTATTCCCCACACGATCAGAACCAGACGATCGTCCAGACACCATAGCAACGTTGGAAGAAGGCCAGAAAACCTCCCTCCGATCGACGATCTTCAAACCCACCACCAGAAATAGCCCGCACAAAATTCAAACAGACGCACTTTCTCTCTCTAGAAAATCGCTGGAGCTTCTCTCCTACTATTTTTATAAATTCAAATACTCAATATTATGATTAGCATGGAAATTTTTTTATGTTTCCTATATGAATTATAAATTTTCTCAGAACATCAACTAATTTATCATAGGATAGATCACATACCTTCTCTTGATCTGAATGATTAAGTTTATCTGCCACTAAGCACTAATTTATAACCTCCCCTTTTGCTTCTATTTCTGAAGAGTCTAAAACTGAGTCAGCCCAAAAAGATCTTTACACTCTGTTAGTTCGTTAGGGATGTTAAACCCTTAAGAACCAGTTCGAGGCTAACAAAGAAGGAGGGTGTGAATTGGTATTTTAAAAATTTTCTTAAGCAAAGCACAAAACTAAAACCAAAATAATTCACCACAAAGAGTAACGAATGCGGAAATTAAATGCAGAAATAAAACAAAGAAAGATCACACCAAATTTATAGTGGTTCGGTCAAACCTTGACCTACATCCACTCCTCCGAGGAACCCTACGAGTATTGCACTAAATAAGTATCTATCCTTTAGGTCCCACAATTAGGCAGAGAAAACTTTAGAACAGACTCTTTTTCACCAACCCCGGTGAGACAGAGAACCAACTCCTTTTGCCTCCTCCTAAAGCGGGCAGAGAACCGACTCCTTTTGCTTCCTCCTGAAGCGGGCAGAGAACCCAGACTATTTGCTGAAGTAGACCTCTCAAGAACCTCCCAAGGACGAAGGATGAAGAATAGAGAAGATGACTTGGAACCTTGCGTGGAGCAACTTTTGTGAACCCTCTCACAAACTCTCCCTCCCAAGTTCCTCTCTCTCTCTCTCTCCCTCTCCCTAGGCTCTCTCAGGTCAAGTCAGCAGAACTCCCAGTCTTATAAAGTGAAGAACAATAGCTCTTAAATGGAAGAGCTTCAGAATAGTTCTTATTTTATACAAATAAATTTTATCGTCTAGGCCGATAGGGGTATCGGCCTGGCCGATCAGCGTAAATTTCACTCAATCAGCCCAGTCATTTTGGGATAATTAGAGTAATTTTTGTCACATCGTCTAGGCCGATAAAATATCATCCTGGCCGATTACTTCAAATCTGAGCCAAATCATCCTAGACATCACCTTGAATTAAAGTAGGCCGATGTCAATCATCCACGGCATCGTCCCGACCGATCCTACGATCAGCCCGGCCGATGTGATCGTGCAATCAACCTTAATTTGTTTTCATAATTACCAAATTAATTTAGGCATAATTTTGCTACATCATTCAGTCTGATAGGTTATCATCCTGGATGATGTCCTAAATTAAAGAATTCCTAAATATATCATGTCGGCTGAATCTTTCTGATTTGAGCCTATCATCCCGGCCGATACAATATCATCCAGGCCGATCAGCTTAATGATGGCTGCCTTAATCATGATGCCCTTATTAGGGTTTCTATTTTTCAACCGATCGTCTAGACCGATATGAATATCGGCCCAGCTTATGTTACCAAAAATAGTAAACTCTAAGAAACAGTTAAAAACAATTCCCAAGGTGTATGTATGCAAGGTTACTTAGCATTAGGCACTATAAGGATCACATTTGACTTAAAAAAGGGAAAAAGTACATAACAGATTGACTCAGACCTAATCTTTCAAATCTTGAGTTGGTTCAGCTTACGGTCTTGATCCTGTGGTCCTGAAACGTTAATAGGCAAGCCAGTTGAAGAAAAATAGAAGTGTTTGCAATCATTAAAATTATATTTCTAAAAAACAAATATGCAACAATCTCCCCATTTTGATGATGGAAAAACACACAAGAAAAAACCTTAGTTCAGTCAGTTTAATGAAGACAATGTGAAGAAAAAGAATACAACTCAACTATCAAAATAAAACCACAAAGTAACTAGCAAAATCAAAGTACAAAGCAACTAGTATTACATCAGATCACTCCCCCTTTTGACATCATAAAAAGGAGGGGAAAAAATAAAGCAAAAAATAGAAACTACCAATAGAAAAATAAGAACAAACTACAATAAAAGAAAGACTAGTAAAGTGATAGACCCTTATCATCTGAAGGTGGAGGAGGAAGTGGTGGAGGCTACTGAAAGTAACTAGCTAGTGAAGTAAACTGAGCACCAAACCAGGCTATGTCTTGGTCCTGTTGTTGCTGCTGGTGAGCAACATATGCGTAAAAATGAGTTAAGTCCTCCGCATGGTGCTGCTTGTAGCGGGCTATATCCTTAGCATGTTGCTGCTCCTACGCAGCAACATAAGTGTCGAATCAGGCCTCCCATTGGTCAAAATGCTCCATTAACTGATCTAGCTCAGAGTGATGGTGGAGCGGGACAGGTGCAGGAATAGTTGCAGGAGCCTCCTTTTCCCATACCTGAGCTTACCCATCCCTCGGGTGGAGACGAGTACTGTGAAGAGTTTGAAAGGAAATATTGGAGTAAAAAGTAGTGGGGAGATCTGGTGGAGTAGGATATTGGAGGTTATATTTTTTTTCTAGAATATATGTAAAGATATGTCCTAGAGAAAGGTTTGGCTTCCTCCTATGACCTGGATCTCAAATTATAGTCAGGTGATCGATGTAGCAAAATATCAGGCCAGTTGCATTAAATTCTCAATGGGCTAGAAATGTAAAAAGTGGTGATTGAAAGAAGAGGAGAAATGTGGACATGATCACCAGCCTTTGAGATTATAGAGGTGCGAAGGATATGTTGAATAGTCCTAGCATCTTTGAGTAAAGAGCTAGTATCTACAACATGAAAGGGGGCTGTGGTGTTCCGAAGGAAGTGATTGGCAGGAGCCTAGTAAAAATTAGAATCAGAACACAGGGTATGGAGTTTGTCCCCTGTGGTGGAAAGTTATAGAAGTTCTTTGCAATCCTGATATGTGATTTCAAAGAGGCATCAATTCACATATGAGGCAAGAGTAGTGTATAAAGAATTAATTCTAAGGCTTGCGAAGAATTCATACAAAAGTTTAGAATTGAAGGGGACAACCAGAGTAAAAAGAAAGAACAAGGAGGTATGAGCAAATAAGTTGAGTACTAGATAAGAGAGATAATCTAGATTGACGGTCCGGGAGATTGTGATTCTATCCTCCTTATAGCACAGATAGGTGGCTTGAGCATTCCCCTCCAGGAAACAAGGGTTAGTATGGCCCTCGAGGAACTTCAAGATGTGTGATGAGAGTGTTTCCCTCCTGCCATTTTTAGAAATTAGAGCGCTAGAGCAAGAAAAAAAGGAGTTTGAGAAGGCTTGAGTGAAGAAATCGGCTGGAAGGCTCTAAATTTAAAGGATTGGCCATATCGGCCAAGCCGATCGCAGGATCATCTAGGCCGACTCTAGGATCATCCAGGCCGATATGATTCAATTATTGCATACAGGCCGATTGGTTAAAAAGGCAGTCTGATCGTCCAGGCCGATCAGATATCGACCGGGACGATTAGACATAGGCGACCGTCCCGAGGAGTCAAGCCGGACGACCGTTGAAAAAGCAGATCGTCCGGACTGATGCAGTGGATCATCCAGGACGATGTCCAATAATGGATCATACCTACCAAATTTAAAGCATTTAAATCAAGGTCCACATGTATCGACTGAGCCGAACAGGTGATCGTCTAGGCTGATTTTCTAAAAAAATGGATCATCCTAGGCGAATTTATAGATTTTAAACATGTTGACACGTGTATTATCTAAGACGAACAGGCGAATCGGACGGAACGATTACCAATAAACATATCATCAAAGATGAAAATATATCAGCCAGGACGATCAAGATGATTATAGCAGAGGACAATCATATCATCCAGGCTGATAAGGGATTGGCCAAGATGATGAAGAGCGGAAAAGTAAAATAATTTAGCTGATGGAGTTTTTGAAGCAAGAAAATAGATCATCCAGGATGATATAAATATCGGCTAGGACGATGTGACAAAAAATTTCAAATCAAAGGAAGGATGGAGATGATCAGAGAAGGCTCAAAAATAATAAAATTAACAAAAAATAACAATGATAAAACACAAAAAAGGCATAAAAACTAGCAAAGAAATTATTTTTTTTAAAATCAAGGTATGAACATGATATAGTCTCCATGTGATTGATTTCAAAATTTTATAAGTTATTAAGTTAACAATATCAAAAATCCAAAAAACAGTAAAATATCAGATCATGTTAACCCTAAGCTCAGACTTCTTTTAGGGTAAAATCATCTTTTGAAATCAAAAGGCCTAACTCAGAAAAATCAATTGGATAAGAAAAAGAGATCAATCAAGACTTGGTTTCAAACAATATCTTATAGAATAATATATCAAAGTAGTTTGTTACAATTGCAAAATTCTAAATTAATTCATTAAAAATCTCAAGTGATATATGAAATCTTCTAAGTTTTAAGAGTTGGAAGAAAGGAAGATAGCTTGCATTTTGATGGGCTCATTTAATGCCTCTTGTCCATTGAATGGCACACTTTGCGCATCTTTTGATTTTTGATACACTTTGTGTTTATATATATATATTTTTTCAATTTGGTATCATTGCGCATCTTTTACTTTTGGCATTGGCCACTTTTTTTTTACAAGCTATATTCTTTTCCATAAAACCCTTAAATATTTTTAGTTCTGAGTATATCTTCTAGATATTAGAGAAGAAGAACTAACTCTCTAATATAGGGAAGAAAAAACCACAAAACAAAATAAAAAGTCATATAAGAGATGCATTGACAGGATAACGAGAAATCATGAAGTAAAAAAAAACTTTAATTATTATAAATATAAGCTAGATTACTATAGCAAGATAGAAAAGATCTCAATTGCAAAATCCAGTTGTTAATTTGAGATAAACTTTTATTTAGAAAAGAAAATTTTACCACCAAATTAGGTTAGAGAAAGAGACACAATCAATAGTGTTTTTACCCTTTAACAGATTAAGAGATGTAAAACATTAACTACAAATTTTCAAAAAGATAAAAACAAGGCATAAGATATCAATTCAGTGATGATTTGAAAAACAAATTAAGGCATACGAAAACTAAAGTACAAAAAGCAAGGAAAATAACTACAAAAAAATAAACAACAAAAAACTACCAAAAATAAAGCAACGTAATCAGCAGATAAAAAATCAATAGAAATCAAGTTCATGCATTAATGTCAATCACATCGAATCTGGTCCTTAAAGTGCTGAAATTATCGAAGGCTAGTGGTTTAGTAAATATGTCAGCTAGTTGATTCTCAATCGCCACATGGTGTAACTCAATGTCTCCCTTAGTCATATGGTCTCTAATAAAGTGGTGGATTGTCAATGTGCTTAGTCCTTGAATGTTGGATAGAATTCTTAGAAATGCATATGGCACTAGTGTTGTCACAAAGAACTGAACCTACAGGTAATCCTAAATCCAGTACTTGCTGTTTTAACCAAAGGACTTGGACCACACAACTTCCTAAAGCAATGTACTCAGCTACAACAGTGGAAAGTGCAATAGAGTTTTGTTTTCTACTAGACCAGGAGACTAAAGACTGTCCTATAAATTGACAAGTTCTAGAAGTGTTATTTCTATCCACCTTACATCCTGTAAAATCAGAATCAGAATATCCAATAATCTCAAAAGAAGTGTTGTACCTAGGGTACCAGATTCCTAAGTTTTGGGTCCCTAAAAGGTATCTAAGAATTCTTTTAATTGTAGTTAGGTGGGATTCCTTAGGGTTAGATTGAAATAAAGAACAAAGATAAATGCTAAATAATATATCGAGTAGGCTAGCAGACAGGTAAAGTAAAGATCCAATCATCCCTTTGTAATTCTTTTAATCAATTGATTTTCCATTTGGGTCTTTGTCCAACTGAATTCTTGAGGTCATGCGAGCATTAATTGGCTTGGCTTTGTCCATTTCATACTTCTTTAAGATGTCCTTTATGTATTTTGATTGATTCAGAAAGGTTCCATCATCCATTTATTTTATATTAAGCCCCAAAAAATAGGACAACGCTCCCATCATACTCATCTCAAACTCCTTTCTCATTATTTTAGAAAAGTCATCACATAGCCTTTTATTAGAAGATCCAAAAAGTATATCATCAACATAGATCTAAATAATGAGTAAATCAAGAAGTACTTTCCTCAGGAAAAGGGTGGTGTCTACGCTCCCTTTAACAAACTCCCTTTCTAGTAAGAATGTGCTAAGCCTCTCATACCAAGCTCTGGGTGCCTGCTTTAATCCATATAAGGCATTTTTTAATTTGAAAACATGATTTGGAAATTGGAAACTCTCAAAACCTGAGGGTTATTCTACAAACTCATCCTCTTTTATTTCCCCATTTAAAAAGGCACTCTTAACGTCCATTTGGAAAAACTTAAATCTCTTATAACAAGCAAAGGCTAATAGCACTTTATTGGCTTCCAATCTAGCTACAAAGGGAAAAATCTCCTCAAAATCTATCCCTTCTATTTGGTTATACCCCTTAGCCACTAATCTTGCCTTATTCCTAACCATCACTCCAGAAACATTCACCTTATTCTTAAAGACCCACATGGTTCCAACTACACTGTCCCTTAGGTCTTTTTACACGCTCCCAAATATCATTCCTAACAAATTTGTTTAACTCCTCCTGCATGGCTAAGATCCAAAACTCATCAGAAAGGGATTGGTTTAGTTGGTGGGTTCAGTCATTGAGATAAAGGAAGAGTGGTTCACTTCCTTCCTAAGTCCATGTCTAGTCCTAAGTCCATTAGAAGGGTCTCCTAAGATCAGATCTTTAGGGTGACTCGAAGAGTATCTCCAATCTCTAGGAAAAGTATGTGAAGGTTCAACCGTTTTTTCCAGATCTACATTTTCTACTCCTTGGGCAACCTCTCCTACTCCTTCAGTGTTCTGGTGCTCTACCCTCTTCTCTAAATTTTCTACTCCAGTGGTAATCTCTCCAACATCATCATCATCCTCAACTCTAGGCTTTCTAGGATCAGACTCATCAAACACTACATAACTAGTTTTCTTCACCACTAAAGTTCTCTTATTAAACGCCCTAAAAGGCTTCCCAACACTAGAATATCCTAAGAACACTCCTTCATAAGATTTTGGGTCAAATTTTCCTAAGTGAGACTTTCCATTATTGTGAATGAAAATCTTACAACCAAAGACATGAAGGTGGGAAAGATTGGGTGTCCTACTCTTAAGGATCTCATAGGGTGTCTTATCAAATTTGGCTCTAACATTCACCCTATTCAATACATAACAAGCTGTGTTAACTACTTCAGCCTAAAAGTATTTTGTAAGTGAATACTCAGCAAGCATGGCTCTAACGGCTTCCACTAAGGTTCGATTCTTCCTTTCAGCTACCTCATTTTGCTGAGGGATCCTAGGAGCTGAGAAGTTGTGGCTAATCCCCTTGTCCTCACAAAAATCTCTAAATCTCTCATTTTCAAACTCTTCCTCATGGTCACTATGGTTGATCAAAATCTCACAACCTAGCTTTTTTTGAATCCAAGTGAAGAAGGCTCTAAACTCATCAAAAGACTCATTTTTGTGTGACAGAAATCTAATCCAAGTAAACCTCGAGTAGCCATCGATAATTACAAAACCATAGACTTTACCTCCCAAGCTGGCAGTGCTAATGGGTCCAAACAAATCCATGTGAAGGACTTCTAAAGGTCTAGAGGTGCTAATGTCTTTAATGGAGTGAAAAGTGGAGTAGATTTGCTTTCCTAATTGGCAGGCCTCACAAAGGTGGTCTATTAAAAACTTAAGCTTGGGGACACCTCTAACTAAGTCTTTTTGGGTCACTTTCCTAAGAGTTTTCATACTGGCATGACATAATCTCCTGTGCCACAACCATGAATCATCAAAAATAGTTTTTAAGCAAAATGAAGCAGCACATTCAATTTTATTTAAATCAAGCATGTAAACTTTGTTAATCCGCTTTCCCTGCAAAATAGTATTATTATTTAAGCTGATAATGCATGAATTTGCCAAAAAATTTATGATAAAGCCCTTGTCGCAAAGCTGATTGATGCTGAGTAAGTTGTGTTTCAGTCCATCTACAATCAAAACATTATCAATCAAAAGGTTCTTGGAATTACCAATTATACCTGAGCCTACCACCTTCTTGGTTGTGTTATCACCAAGAGTTACCTTGCCTCCTGTTCTGGCTCCAATAAAATGAATTTATTGGCATCACCAATCTTATGTCGAGAGCATCCGCTGTTCAGGTACAACATGCTATCACGAGGCCTTTTGTGAGAGCTTACCTACAAAATTATTAAATGTCAGATTTAGGAACCCAACATGTTTGGGTTTCTTCTTATGGAAAGTAAAATACAATGCATGATGTGAATCATGTAACTTAGGTATCCAGACCCAATGTGAACTTTGGTGAATGGTGCAAGTGGGTGCTATGTGTCCTAGCATGCCACATGAAAAATATCTAACTCCAGAAAAATGATGCACTAATCTATGGTGATGCTTTTTATGTGATGCATGGAATGAAGGTTTTTTATTTTCAAAAGCTTTTAGAATTTTTAATTTTTTATATTCTTTTCTAAATCAACATGGGATGATTTTAAAGAATTATGATCATCTGATAAATCAACATGTTTTTTGTTTAATGCATCAAACTCATCAAGTAAAGTCATGTGATTAGTATCAATTGAAGAATGATCTTTAAGAAGAATTTCATGCCCTTTTTGTAAATTTAAGAATTCTAATTTCAAACTAGCATCAATTTTCTTGAGTTTTTTATATGATGCATGCATGTGCTCACAAATTTCAAATAATTGATCATAAGTTATTTCACATACCTCTTTTTGGTCACTTTAACCAAGATTATTGTCTGCCATCAAGTGCAAGTTGGTTGTCTCCTCTTCAGGTTAAGTCTCAGAGGAGTATAATGTAGAATCTACCTAGAATGCCTTTTGGAATCTTTTCTTTTCCTTCTTGGACTTGGGTTTCTCCTCACCTTTTTCCTTGCTTGGGTGAGACTTGAGTGTTGGGCAATAAGCTTTAACATGTCCTGGCTTCCTGCATTCAAAATAATTTATATTATTAGAATTCATAAAATTTTTGTTACCCTTACCTTTATTCTACTTCTAATGATTCTTGTGCTTCTTCCTTAGAAAGCTCTTAAATTGCCTCATGATTAAGGCAACATCATCACTTTCAGACTTGGAGGAGTCAGTATTCGAGTCATTCTCCTTAAGTGCCACCATTTTTTCCTTCTTCCTCTCACCTGCATCAAGACTTCTTTTGTTCACCCCTTGCTCGTAAGGAATGAGTGAACCAAGTAAGTTATTGATCGAATAGGTATTTAAATCTTTATATTCGAAAATTGCAGTGATTTTAGCATCAGAAGAGGATGGCAAACATCTTAAAATTTTATTAACTTTTTCATAGTTAGTAAGTTCTCTTTCTAATGCATGCAATGAAGTAACAAACTGAGTAAATCTTGTATACATTTCAAAAATCATTTCATTAGGTTTCATACGAAAAAGTTTGTAATCATGCAATAAAATATTTAAATGAGATTGCTTAACTTCTTTGGTTCCTTCATAAGTGAAACATAATTTATCCCAAATCTCTTTACCAGTTGTGCAAGTTGAAACAGGCATGTAATCTTAAGATTTTAAAGCACAGAAAAAATAGTTTAGACATTTTGCATTAAGTTGCATAAGATCCCTATCATCTAGAGTCCATTCAGTAAAAGAAAGTGGAACATTAATGCCATTCAATTTTCTAGTTGGAGGTGTATAACGATCCTTAACAAGCATCCACATGCGATAATAATTGATTGTAAAAGTGTAGAGATGCAAATTTTCCAAAAATCAAAAGGAATATTATCAAACAAAGGTGGTCGGATAATAGAATACCCTTCCATAGTATTACGATTACTAGAGTTAGCCATGGATAAAAAATTTAAAAAGTTTTCAAACTTAATTTTTATGAATCCTTCTCTGATACCACTTATTAGTTTTTTAGGGATATTAAGCCCTTAAAAACTAGCCTGAGGCTAACCAAGAGGGTGTGGGGTGAATTGGTATTTTAAAATTTTCTTAAGCAAAGCACAAAACTAAAACCAAAACAATTCACCACAAAGAGTAACGGATACGAAAATTAAATGCAGAAATAAAACAAAGAAAGATCATACTGGAATTATAGTGGTTCTATCAAATCTTGACCTACGTCCACTCCTCGAAGGCACCCTTCGAGTATTGTACTAACTAAGTATCTCTCCTTTAGCTCCCATAGCTAGGTGGAGAAGCTTTTACAACAGACTCTTTTTCACTAACCCTAGTGCGGTAGAGAATAGACTACTTTTGCTTCCTCCTAAAGCGGGCAAAGAATCGACTCCTTTTTCTTCCTCCTAAGCGGGCAGAGAACCCGGACCATTTGTTGATGTAGACCTCCCAAGACATCCCAAGGACAAAGGATGAAGAACGGAGAAGACGACTTGGAACCTTGCTTGGAGCAACCTTTATGAACCCTCTCACAAACTCCCCCTCACAAGTTCCTCTCTCTCTCTCTCTCTCTCCCCCCCCCCTCTCCCTAGGCTCTCTGATGTCAAGATAGCAGCACTCCCAGTCTTATAAAGTGAAGAAAAAGAGCTCTTAAATAGAAGAGCTTTAAAATAGCTTTTATTTTATACAAACCGATTTTATAAGTCGTCTAGGCTGATAGGGGTATTGGCCTGGCCGATCAACATAAATTTCACTCAATCAGCTCGATCAGTTTGGGATGATTAGAGTAATTTTTGTCACATCATCCAAGCCGATAAAATATAATCTTGGCTGATTAGTTCAAATCTAATCCAAATTGTCTTTGGCATCGCCCTCAATTGAAGTAGGTCGATTTTAATCGTCCATGCAATCGTCTCGGCTGATCCTGTGATTGGCCAGGCCGATGTGATTGTGCAATCAGCCCTAATTACTTTTTATAATTATAAGATTAATTTAAGCATAATTTTATTTCATCATCCAGGCTGATAGGTTATCGTTCTGTACGATGTCGTAAATTAAAGAATACCTAAATAGATCATGGTGGCTAATTCTTTTTTATTTGAGTCTATCGACCCAGCCGATAGAATATCGTCCGGGCTGATCAGCTTACTGACGTCTTCCTTAATCATGATTCCCTGATTTTGGTTTCTATTTTTTAACCGATCATCCAAGCCGATATGAATTTCGACTTGGCTGATGTTACCAAAAATAATAAACTTTAAGAAACAGTTAGAAAAAATTCTCAAGGTGTGTGTGTGCAAGGTTACTTGCATTTGATACCATAAGGATTACATTTGACTCATGAAAGGGAAAAAGTACATAACAGATTGACTCAGACCTATTCTACCCAATCTTGAGCTGGTTCAGCTTACAGTCTCGATCCTGTGGTCCTGAAACATTAGTAGGCAAGGTAGTCGAAGAAAAACAGTAGTGTTTGCAATCATCAAAATTTTATTTCTTTAAAACACATATGCAACACACTTTTTTCTTGTTGTTCTTAACATTAGTTTTATCCTCAATTTTCTCCTTATCAGGATTAGCTTTGAGATTTGGGCACTCATTCTTTATTTGTCTAGGCTTTCAGCATTCATAACAAATGAGCTTATTAGAAACTTTTAGATTTTTATTGAACTAACCTTTTATTATAATGTCGCGTCTTCATTAGTTTCTTTTAAGAATAGTTTTAAATTGCTTAATCATAAGTGCAATATCTTTTTCATCCTCTAGCATTGATTGATCACTCTTTGAATCATCAACTTTTAAAGTTATATTTTTCTCTTTCCATTTGTCATCTACATCAACCTATCTTTGATTCACTATTTGCATGCAAGAAATAAATGATCCAAGTAGATTGTTAATAAAATATATATTTAGATCTTTAGACTCAATTATGACAATTATCTTTACATCATAAATAGTAGGTAAATAATATAAAGATTCATTAACTTTTTTTGAATTTGTAAGTTTTCTACCTAAAGCATGGAATGAGGTAACAATCTAAGTAAACCTTGTATACATATAAAAATTGACTCAATTGATTTCATAAAAAATAGTTTATAGCTATGTAATAAAATGTTCAATATAGATTATTTTACCTCATTTATTTCATCATAAGGTATGCAAAGTCTTTCCCAGATTTCTTTTTAGTATTATAAGTAGAAACACATATATAATCCTTAGATTTTAAAGCATAAAAAAATATTTAAAAAACTTACATTTAACTTTGATAATTCTCTTTCTTCTAAATTACATTGAATAAATAGTATTTCAATTCTAATGCCATCATCAATTCAAGTAGGTCTAGTATAACCTTCATGCACTAATGTCCACATCTAATAGTCAACTGATTAAAAAAAAAGTAGGCATAATAATAATAATAGAGATGTACAAACTCTATTATATGAAATCCTATTCTTCCTTATCTTGAAATCCTAAACAATATGGAGTAGTATATGATTTCCCAAAAATGTTTGTGCACACAAAATCAAATAGAAATATCCAATATATGTTAGGATAAATACTAAAATCAAAATAATAATATTTTGTTATCATCAAAAATCATAATCTTGATCTTGATTCCTAAGTTGCAACACAGATTTTATTCTATATCGTGAAGTGAAGGAAGAAAATCATAAAATTATGGAGTTTGTGTTAGAGGAAATGCTCATGAAGAATATGAGTGTGATTATTATGGTATTCTAAATGAGGTTCTTGAGTTACAGTACCCAACAGAATATGAGAATCTTATATGTTTGTTTAACTATTAATGGTATGATCCAATACCGAATAGACACATAAGGGTTCATCTTGCATATGGTTTAGTAAAAGTAAAGCGGAGTAGAAGATATGAGAAGTTTAATCCATTTATGCTATCAAATCAAGCTATTCAAGTTCGTTTTACTAAATATCCTAGTGGTCACAGTGATAAACAAGATTAGCTAGTTGTCATAAAAACTAAAGCATGGGGGATCATTAACCAATAGTACATTATAGCTATTAAATAACAAGATGATGAGATGTCAGATTGTAGGTCTATTAAATTAATGAGATGTAAAATAGTTTGAGAAGCTCTTCAAGTGAGAATAATGAAGAAACAGAAGATACCTTAGAGACTAATAAAAATATTTCTCATTCATAATAGTTCTTGTAATTTAAGTGACTAAATTTATTATGATGTACTTATGATTATGTAGTTTTTTAAAAAATAAGTTGGTAAATAAACTAGTGCAATATAGCTTAAGTAATTTTTGAAATTGATGTTATTGGTAAATGTCTCTAATTAAATCATTTATAATAATTTAATATCTATTTGTATATAAATCATTTATATATTCTATAAATATATTATTGTAAATTTTCATGTTAGTTTGAACATAATAGTCTACATTTTGTATTTTTTTTTCTTTTTACTTATGCAAGTCTTTATATATGTTGTAACTTCATTTTTATATGTTATAAAGGTCTATTAATTGATTCTTTAACTACAAATGGATTTAGGTGATGATCCTCCTTTTATATCCATTACTTCAATGTTTGGTCATTAGAAAAAGGTTGATCACTAGACCAAGCGGGGGTAAGGAAGGTTAGGTCTAGAGAGACCCACCAGTGATACCATCAGCACCACTTATGAGTAAGCATCTGTCCCCCACTAATCTGGGTTAGGGACAAATAGATCCGGCTATGGTTGGAGTACCACCCCATGCTATGTACTTCCCTCCTCCTATATCTAAGAGACATAAATTTCACTCTCCAAAGTAGACACACTTAGCTCCATTATTTCTATATTATATCCCACCAACATCACAATCAGCTCAATCAACCTTCCCTTACCCTCCTTACCACCACCCCTATTATTCCGCACCTCCTACATGAAAGTTCATGAGAGGTGTTAAACCTTAAAGAACTAGTCCCGAGGCTAACCAAGAGAAGAGGTGAATTGGTATTTAAAAATTCCTTAACAAAGAAGATAAAAAATCCTTTTTATTGTTGCAACCCATGACCCCGAGTTTGAGATTTTGATGATGACAAATAATGATTATTTTGAAACAACTTTTCATTGAATATTAGTTTATTTTTTATTGTCCTTGAGTACTAACATTTCAGGAAGATCACAAGTGACTCAAGACGAAAGGAAGACTCAAGAACGGGTAGATTAGGAGTATGAGTCAGATATTGTATTTTTATTTTATTGAGTCTGGCCACAAAATGCATAAGAGTAAGAGCAACCATGCACACACACAGGGGGAGAGTTTGTTTTTAAATGCAAAATGTAATAGAATTTCTTCTCTGGAGATCGTACTGTACGATTTTAATTCGTACTGTACGATCCGAGCTATGTGGACGATTCTGTGAATAGATCGTACTATACGAATCTACTCGTACAGTACGATATGTTCAGATCCAAAACCCTAGCCGTAGTTTAGGTTAAGTAAGTGATTTTGCACCGTTCGTACTGTATGAACCTTTTCGTACTGTATAATTTATTTTAAATACTTACTTAAATTAACCCGTGATTAGTGCATGTAATCTAGGCCTAATTATATTTTGAACATCGTACTGTATGAAAGAATCATACCATACGATGAATAGAGACGAAGTTTGATCATCCCGGATATCGTCCTAGATGATCTCTTGGGTTTTGTGTCATCGTATTGTACGATAATAATCATACCATACGATGGACAGAAATGACATCTGGTCGTCCAGATCATCGTATTGTACGAATAGTATTTTGTGGATCGTACCGTACGATATGT
>NW_021319451.1:1817099-1834385 GCF_001605985.2 Dendrobium catenatum
AAAAAACAAAAAAAAAAACAAAAACAAAAACAAAACATAAAAACAAAAACAAAAACAATTTTTTTTTTAATTATAACTTGATGTAGAAATAAAGTAAATTAATATTAAAAAGATAAATCAACATTTTACCCAAGTAGTTAATCTCAAGAAAAATAAATTTGAAAATAGTAAAAGGAAAGATCACATCATATTTATTGTTGTTCGATCCAACCTGACCTACGTCTACTCCCTAGTAACACCCTCTGAGTATCACACTAAAACCTTTTATTATCTCTCCTTTTGCCCCCATAACATGGCAGAGAAGTCCTTAAAAAATCTTTTCACTAACCATATGCGATAGAGGACCAAAACTCCTTTCATAAGAAGAGAACCTTGACTATTTTGTTTACCTCCAGGAGATGGTAGAGAACCATGAGTCCACTTCATCTTCCTGGGTGCAATGGAGTTGCTTGTTCCTTTGACACCAAAGAGACCTTCTTCTTCCCCAAACTTCCCTTATGTTGAACCTTGAATTTGATGGTACTAAGATACAAGCTCTCCATGGCAATCGTGTGAAATTCAATCCACACTTTCATGAAAACTCCTCCAATGATCTTCTCCATCTTAAACTTCACCCTTTCCTCTCTCTCATTCAAGTTCTCTCTTTAAGTTTTCTCTAGAAGAACAAAGTCAAAATGGCTGCTAAAAATATTTACCAAGTGCATTGAGAAAGCTTAAATAGAGGGATTTGAAAAACCCTAGAAATTCAATTCTACTAATAAAGTTCATACTATATAATTAATAGATCATTATGTATGAGTAGTAAAAAAATATCCCTTTTAGTCAGTACAATCATTATTGCCCATATGATCAGTTCAAGTTTTTGAACAGATCATCGAGTATAATAATATGATCATTCGGGATAATTAGTTCAACCAAAATGAAGTTCATCTTGGACAAAACTTTGGACGATCAAAATTATCTCTGTTGTTTATCTAGTTTGATCCAATTTGTAGAGTTCATATAATATAATTAGCATATCAAAAGTAAGCAGATTCGATTGACTAACCATATGATTAATTTAGGCGTGATTGTCACAGATCATCTAATATGATGTTCATCATCTTGGAAGATTATAACAAAATATGAAATTCAAACATTGCTTATATTATGATTGGCGACTATTTTTCATGATCATAATTGATCATCCTGGATGATCTAAATCATCTAGTACGATTAATTAGATGAGATGATCATATAGTATAATATAAATTATATAGTACGATTAGTTCAAAAAGTAAACTTTTATTTTTGACTCAATCTTACTCCCCCTGAGTGTGTGTGTGCATGGTCACCAAGCTAGCATACACCCTTATAGGATTTGACTAAAGAAATTAGATAATACATTAATAAATCTTGCAAAAATCTTTATAGTTTAACATATTCTACTCAAACTAAAGCCATGAATCTTCATTGGATGGTGCATAACATTCCTTAAATATTAGTACACATATAAATAAATATACATTACAAATACAATTAGACAAAAGGATGTGAGCCACAATATTTGTTATCATAAAAAATTTAAACACGTGAGCTTAAGTTTCAACAATCTTCCCCTTTTTGAAGATGACAAACATTACTGATTGAATTTGTAAAATAAAAAATATTTTTTCCTAATCTCCATCTCACAAAGATAGTGATATTAAAAATAAAAGAAATAAAAAAATATTCTTTTTTTTCATTTCTTCTTTAATATCAAAATAAATAAAAAACCAAAAAAAAAAACTTTTAGAATTGAAATAAGATATAAACAAATACAAATATAAGAACATATGTAGCATAAACAAAAATACAACTAGTCAAACTTGTTTCCTTTTGACATTATCCAAGAGAAGGGAAAACACAAAAAAAAAATGAAATGGAACACACATAATAAAATTTGATCAAGTGGAGGTGGTGTTGATGTTTTAAGAAGAAATAATTTATTTTAGCAAATTTTTCTTAGAATAAGATAGATACCTCTTCATTTTATTCAAAAGCTTAGTAAGAAATGAATTAACTGCACTAATATCCAGAAAGATTAAAAATTTGATATTTATCAACCCTAGCTCAGGATCCTTACAAGTTTTTTTTAGCAAAAATCAAATTCACAAAAAGAATTAGAGAAGAAAAAAAGTCTTTTTCAATCTTCTCACGAGAAATATATCTAATAGAATATCAATGCAAAAATGTAAAGTCAGGTATCATGATTTTTAAACTCAAGTATATAAAATATCATTTAGACACATGAGTTTTGTATGATTCAAAAATAGAAGAAAGGTAAGTTAACTTATTATGGGCTCAATTTGTGCCTCTTTATCAAATTTTGGTGCACTTTGTGCATCTTTTAATTTTTTATATACTTTGTGCATCTTGCAATTTTTTGCAGACATTATATACTTTTTTTTTTAGGCTCATTTTGTGCCTCCTTTCATTTTTATAAATTTACTCTCTTATTCTTCAAAGACTTAAAGTAAATCTGATCTAATGATCAAAACAAACAACTTTATTATGAAAATTATGAACCATTAGTTTGCTAAAGATTCTATGAGATAGAAGAAAATAAAAAGGAAATCAGTAATATTGAACTTTCTTCCTTTAGTAATATAGAAAAGTCAATAACAACTAACTTAAAATTTTAAGGTAAAAAGGAGGTGAAATTTTTATTAAAATTTTTGAGAGAAGTAAATTGATTCTCTTATGCAAACACAATGTGAAATGATATTTGTGAGTGTTGATAAGTGATAAATCACAAAAATATACATAAAAAATAAAATAAAATGATTACAAACAAAAACTTTAAAAACAATACAAAAAATATTTATAATAAATAAAACAAAATAAAGAACATATACGCATGAATTAACTACAACACATAAACAAACAAACCAAACTTTATACCTCATTATCTTGCTCCTGGTATGATGATTAAGAAATTAGGTCTTCCTAGGAGATTTTTTACTTTTTTTTATTTACCTATATTGCATTTTACATATTTTTATATTTTTTCTTTGCTGGAAGAGTTTCTAAATTAGCGCATTCATTTTTCATTTGTCTAAGTTTCCAACACCCATAGCAAGTAATGTTAGAAGAAATCTTAGCATTCTTACTATTTTTACCTTTGTTCCAACTTTCTTGATTCTGATGTTTGTGCTTCAGGAGTTTTTCAAATTTGCTTGATATTGAGGCTATCTCTTTCCTTTCATTATCTACTAAGACATTCTTATCCATTTATTTAGCTTTTAGCATTATTGTTTCACCTATATCTAAACATCTTTGACCCAAACTTTATTCGTATTCAATCAGTGAGCCAATTCAATTATTAATAGAATATTCATTTAAAATTTTCAATTCATAAATAGAAACAATTTTGGCATTAAACTTATCAATTAGATAATCTAAAATATTATTTACTTTTCAAAGTTTTAAAGCTATTTACCTAAGGCATGTAATGATGTCACTAATTAAGTAAATCTAGTATGGATGCCTAGAATAGTCTCATAAGGTTTCATAAAAAATTGCTCATAATCATGAATTAAAATAAACTTAGAATAGTCTTATAAGTTTTAAAGTTATTTATTTAAGGTGTGTAATGATATCACTAATTAATTAAGTCTAGTATACATTCCTAGAATAGTCTCATAATATTTCATACAAAATAGCTCATAATCATGTATTAAAATATTCAACCTGTTGCAAATCTATTTTTCATGTCTTATGTTTTGATGATTGACAAATACTTTTAACTCTCTTGGACTGCCTATTACTTCAAACTTTTTAGGAATTGAAGATCGGATGAACAATAGAAACCAGTTCAAGAGTGCGTAAATTTAGGGTTGAGTCAGTCTGTACGTTATTTTTTCTCTTCTTGAGTCTATTTGTAATGTCCAAAGAGACTGATGCTAAGTAACCCTACACACACATTTGAGAGACTTAGAATTTCTGTTTTTACTCATATCGGTCAGGACGATATTTACATCGTCCTGGACGATCGGGCTTAAAACAAAAAATCTAAATAAGGATTCTTAATTAAGGTAGCCGTCATTAACACATCGTCCTGGATGATACGTGTATCGGCCAGGATGATAATCTCAAAACAGAAAGAAGTTACCGCCATAGACAATTAAGGTATTATGTATTTTTTAATAATTGGCCAGGACGATCATTGATCAGCCTGGACGATATTCACAAATTATACCTTAATTGATCAGGAAATCAAGGGAATAATTAAGGATGATTGATACGACTATATCATCCTGGATGATCGAAGGATTGGCCAGGATGATCTATTCAAAAACCTTAGTTACTTCTGGACGATAAATATCGGCCAGCTCAAATTCAGGGCGATGCTCTGGATGATTTTCCTCTGATTTGAACTGAATTGCCGGGATGATCGTGAGATCGTCCTTGACGATCAAGCCACTTTTAAATCATCCAGTTTGCATTCAGGGCGATGCTCTTGCCGATCTTCTGAGATTTGTACTTATTGGCCAGGACGATGTCCATATTGGCCTGGACGATATTGTCAGCAACTTGCAATTAATGAGCTCCTTTGAAGCTCTTCTATTTAAGAGCTCTTGTTCAACATTTTGAACAATCTTTTGCTGCTGCCTTGACCTGAGAAGGACTTGAGGAGAGAAAGAGAGAGAGAGGGAGAGAGAGAAGAGAGAGATCTTCTTTACTCATAAGGCAATTAGTGATCAAGAAGATTGTCAATAGAGTAATATTTAAGTCTTTTAAGACTCTGATATAGTTGTTATTTTTGCATCTTAAGTAGTAGGAAATAAACAGAGAATCTTATTAAACATTTCAAGCATTTATATAATTCTCTAACCTATGCATGCAAAGAAGTACTATCTGAGTGAATCTTGGTGTAAGTCCTGAAAAAAGATTCATTTGATTTCATATGAAATAATTCATAGTCATGTAACAAGATATTTAATCTAAATTACTTAACTTTATTAGTCTCTTCATAATTTATTTAGAGGTCTATCCCATATATCCTTTCCAACTCTTGGCAAGTGAAACTTGTATGTTAATCCTCTGACTAAGTGGATAAAGAAACTATTTAAATATTTTAGGCATTAAGTTATGCTAGGTCATATTTCTTTATAGTCTAATCTATAAAGGGTGTTTTCTACTCTAATGCCATCAAACTAGTCTACTTGTGTCTATTTACCCTTCCTGTACTAAAGATCCACATGTAATAATCAAGTGACTGTAAAATGTAGACATGCGTATTTTCTAAAATTAAAAGGAATATTATTTCAAATAAAAGAGGTCTATGATCGAATACCGCTTCAGGTGTGTTTTCAATTTCCAAAATAATCCATGCTCGTTAATAAAAAAGAAGTTTAAACCTATTGTTTTTGGAAATAAGCTCTGATAACCACTTGTTGATCTCGTTGATTCTTGAAATAGGTTACTTAGACCTATACTAAATGTCCCAAGGCTAAACATAGAGGGGGGGGGGGGGGGTGAATTGGTAATTTAAAAACTAGAATAACTTTCTTGATTAAAAAGTTTGAAACCAATTTAATGATTTGTAGCAAGTTAATTTTAAGTTTTTTCAAAATAAAATTTTCATCCACAAAAAGGTTAAAACTTGCAGTAATAAAAAAGGCAGCAAAAAATAAAAAGACACAAGAGTTTTTTTAGTGATTCGATAAATATGACCTACATCCACTCCCTAAAAGTCTCCCACTTCAGGTAGCACTAATACGCAAGTGACTCCTCCATTTTCTCCATAGTAAGAGGAGAATCCTTTATAAAAAACTCTTTCCACCAATCCCCAGTGTCAGCAGAGAACCATCATCCTTTTTCACATACTTTAAGTGTAGGCAGAGAACTTCGTCCTTTCATACTGCGTGCTAGAATAGGCAAAGGAATCTTTGACTATTCACAACTCTACAAGTATTGGCAGAGAACCTTCAGCTATTCAACACTCTCTAACTATAAGTAGAGAACCTTCGACTATTACATATCCAAGTGTCGGTAGAGAACTAGATCTCTTGAAAGATATTCACTCCTAGAATCTAGAAAGGACAATGAGAAAGAGTGAAAAAAACACAAATTCACAATAGAGATACTTACCATTGAGTAACTTGTGAACCCATCACGTTCCAATGAAAGAAATTTCCTTCAAAACACATCTCCCTTACAATCACTCTTTACCATCATGGAAGACCAAATGAAATAAGATTAAATGACAATCTTAAGTGGAATTTTTATAGAAAGACATGAAAAAAACCATCCAGAAAACTTGCATTTTTAAAAATTTGACATCCATCAACGCACCCCCGTACAATCATATTTAGTACGTTATCAAATAGTATAAAATGTTTGCGTACAACTCAATTGTGAATCGTCAAACCTGCCTTCGTTACCCGATCAATGCATTCCGTACCAAACTAGATTCATGCCGATACGAAATAATTTATTTTTTTCAAGTTTGGTTTGGGTATGAAAAGTCTGGATGAATGTACAAGTATATAGAATAGAGCCTTTGATCATGGTACGATTTAAAAATTCATCCCATACGAACTGTTATTTGGCAAAACTAGAGGAGATCATCCTAGGACAAATGTAAAAATAGGAATTTCGTCTGGAGTGTAGTTGTTGTATTTCCCAAAAATAGAGAAGGTCATCCTGGGGATGAAAGAAAAATATCGTCTGGGATGAATAGTGTATTGCCAAAAATAGAGGAGAAATCATCCTGGATGAATGGAAAATACGTCTGGATTAACTGTGATAATTTCCTAAAAATGAGAGGAGAACATCCTAGGATGAAAGAAAAATATCATCTAGACGAATAGTGTATTTTTTGCCAAAATAGGGAGCTTTATTCTGTGAAAAATAAAAATATCCGTCTATGGGTTGATTATGTATTTAAGCAAAAATAGAGGAGAGCGTCGAGACAAACGAAAAATATGTCTCATTTGGGAAAAATAACTCCAGATCATCCCCGTACAATAATGGGTATTGTAGTAGTATGATTAGTTAAACATGTGAATTTTTAAAATTCTTCATGGTGTGTGTGTGTTTAATTACTCATTACAATCACACTCTCTCAGACTCAACAAAATGAAAAATACAAACTTCAATTTACAAAATATTTCTAAGTTGATCATCATTTGAAGTCTTTCAATAATCTGGAGTATAATTTTCCTAAAATGTTAGTACACCAAGAGCCAAAAATAATTCTTCCAAAATGTGTTTAGGAAAAAATAATAATAAAAACAATAATATTTGGAATCATTAAAACATATAAGTTGCAAAATGTCAAACATGTAAAGCTAAGTAGCAACTATACAATAGTCAAACACAAAACAATAATATTAAACTTTATACTTAGGGAAGTTCAAAACATAATGTATGAAAATATATCTAACATCCATAATAAACTTATACTCTAAACAGTTCAAAAGCAATAAATAAGATAAAGTTAGCTTGCTAAATTAATTCTTTAAAAACATAGAATACGTTAATTTCACATTCTATTGTTCTAAATACTCAACAAGTTATTCAAAAAATAACAACAACTAATCATCAATCCATATCCTCACTGCTTGTGTGATTTTTAAGTATAATGGCCTTTGCTCCTTTTTCTCTAATTTTTAGCTCGATATGATTTTCACCTCCAATGCACATAATAGAATCTTTCTCATCTCCTTTATGCTCTCTTGTCCAGGAAACAGCCTTCTGGCTAACCATTTCTTCAATCTACTTACATGATAAAATGCCTGATTACTACCCATTATAAGCATATCCATGCAAACCTAGCCATAAATCTTCCCCTCTGCCTTCTTTTAATGAACATCTGACACGTGTGATATTAAAATCCAAGTAAATTACTGATTTTTCCCAAAGCTATAAAAAATCATCCTTTTAAAAATAAAATCCAAAAAATTAAATTTCTATTTAATTTTATAATTATTTATAAAAAATTATATTTAATATGAGCTTTTTCTTGCCTTCCATCAACCAACTAATGATTAGTTTCTGTTGGTAGTCCTCGTACATAGCTCCAATGGTGTCAAATCCTCGATCAAGATACCTTTTTTTACAACTAAAAAATATAATTAAAATAAATGTATATATATTTAAGAAACTAATTAAAAATATTTTTTTAAAGCAAGTTATTGTCTATTTTCAATATAAGGCCAAACTAAATCAACGATATGAAGAGAGCTTTCCTAACCCCTAATAGTTAGATGCTCTATTTTTGATTATTGTAAGTAATATCAAATAAATATTCTTAAAAAATTCCTAAAACCACATATCCCTCACTTCTTTGGGATCTTCTTTCCATATAAGTTATGGAGCATCATATTTAGCTCCATATAATGTCACATAATCTTGTAAGGTAGGCTGTCCTTGAGGGATTTAAGCTATAGATAAATTTTATTTTCCAAAAATATAAAACATATCAAATTATAATAACTATAAAATTAAAATAAAACTTATGTATCACCTTCACGTTCATGTATACACACTTATTTTCTACTATTGTAGGCTCCCCAGCACAAACCTCTGCTTGTGTTAATGGTGTACCCAAAATTAATGGCTACACATGTTATATAATTAAGCTCATAAGTAAATATTTTTTTATGATAATAAATATGTGGCTTAAATCCTTATGTCTAATTATATTTGCAATATGTATATTATGTAGTGTATAATATAACTTAGGAATGCCATGTACTATCGCCCAATAAAGATTCCAGACTTAGATTTGGTAGAATATGTTATTCTGTAATATTAAGTATTTTTTAATTTCTTGAGTTAAGTCCTGTAAGGGTGTTTGCTATCATGGTGACCACACCACACACACACACAACACACACTTAGGGGAAGTGAGATTGGGTCAAAAACTAGAAAGTTTAGATTTGTAAACTATCTTATTGTAGCGATCAACTCATCTTAACTATCATAATTAAACGATTTAGAACATCCAGGGAACTTAGTTATGATCATAAAAATAGCTGCAAATATATAATTTTTGGTAAGATTTTAAATTTTATATTTATTCTAATAATATAAAATGATGTATATCATACTAGAGATATATGATAATTAATGACTAAATTGATGTTTAATTAAGTCCAAATAAAAATGTACTTAATTTTTGATATTTTGAATGTACTGTATGAACTGAAAAATCCGTACTGGGATAATCAATAGAGAACTATATCTGGTTGTCTCAGGTTTTCATGCTTGATGAACTGGCATTTTGGTTGAACTATCATCCCAAGAGAATCTAATATCATATCGGATGATCTGTTTAAAATTTTAAAACTTGAACTGATTGTAAAATGGATAATATTGATTGTACTGGTAGAAAGGGCTTATTTTTGTACTAATTGTACAAGATGATCTATCAATTGCTCTAATATAATCTTTGACGGCTGAATTAAATAATCTTGGGTTTTTCAAAAGCCTTTTATTATTTTTCTCATGGCACTGGAAAATGTCTTTTGTAACCATTGTGTCTTCATTCTTTTGGAATAAACTGAAGGGAGAACTTGAAAGGGAGAGATGAAAGGGTGGAGTTTGAGAGGGAAGAGAAGATCCTTGGAGAGGGTTTCAAAGGAGTATGAGGTGATTTCATAATAGTTTGCTTCAGCTTATACCTTAGTACCATCAAATTCAAGGTTCATCTTGAGAGAAATTTTGGGAAGAAGAATGTCTCTTTGGTGTCAAAGACTGGCTACTCCACTGCACCAGGGAAGATGAAAGAGATTTGTGGCTCTCTACCATCTTCCTGGTGGGAGTAAATGGAGTCAAGGTTTTCTTCTGTGAAAAGAGTTTTTGTCCTCTACCGGTACTAGTTAGTAGAAATATTTTGAAAGGGCTTCTTTGCTTATTATGGGGGAAAAGAAGAGACAAGTAATGGTTTTAGTGTAATACTCGGAGGGTTGCCCTCTGGGAGTTGACAATAAGTAGGTCAGGCCGAACCACTATAAAACATTCGTGTGTTCTTTTCCTTTTATTATTTTCATATTTATTTCTTATGATTAACTATGTGGTAAAAAATATTGAATTATCTTTTTATTAATGAATTTTTGATTATTTTTGCATCAAGTTATTCCAATGTTTTTTTTAGCATTAAAAGATTTTTAAATGGCCAATTTAACCCCCTTTTGTTAGCCTTGGGACTGTTTTATTTAGATTTTTACACCCCTCATGAATTTCAAAGTGTATTGAGAGCTGGTATTCAAAATTTATGTTTTTTGATAACTTTTTTGAAAAAAGATTAATAGCTAATTTTTGTTAATAATAGCACTATGGAAAAGATATTCAATTGCACACTACCTTTATTTGATTTTTTTTTTTAATTTTTAAGAAAAATTTATATATCTTAGTTTCTGCAATCAATTGATTATCGAGTGTGGCATATAATTCAAACTAGTTATTATGTACCGCATCACATATTATAGATAGAGTCAAAAGTGATATTCCTTTTTTTGAATGGAGTAAAAAAAATAAATCAATGCTCAATTGAATGCTAAATGCATAAATTATTTTTTTTTTTTGTGGCTTTGAATTCTGAAGATTGTATGTCAATATCCACTTGTACTACTGGCAGAAAATTTGGGATTAAATTACACAACTAACATAGGAGGTGCTAGTGAAAGTCAAGCAATCTAGGTTGTGAAGTTTCGTTAGGATGTTAAAGCCCTAATAGAACTGGCCCAAGCTAACACAAAGAGGGGGGGGGGGGGGAAATTGGTTATTTAAAAATTTTCTTTTCACAAAGAACAAAAGATCACATAAACTCAAAATCACACCACGAGAAAAACGCTAATAAGTGCGAAGAAAGAAACAAAGAACACAGAGATTTATAGTGTTCGATCAACTTCGACCTACGTTCGCACTCCTCAGAGCCCCTCCAAGAGTATTGCACTAAATGTGAACTCTTCCTTTAGCCCCCACAGCTAGCGTGGAGAAGCCTTTACCAAAAAACCTCTCTTTTGCCACCCTCCAGACAAGGGCAGAGAACCGTATTCTCCTTTGCTTCTCTCAGAAGGTGCCAGAGAACCAACATCAATGCTGACTCCTTACCGTCTACCGACCCTTCCAATGACAGAGAAACTCTAGACGAAAAGAAGATAGAGCGATCCTTAACAACCCCTTGTGAATCCAACATCCCCTCCACAAGATCCTCTCTCTCTCCCTCTCTCTCTTTCTTTCCTCAAGTCGCTTCTCAGGTCAAGGCAGCAGCAAAAGATTGATTCAAAACATTGAATAAGAGCTCTTAAAAATAGAAAGCTTCAAAAGGAGCGTCAATTAATTGCAAGTTGCGCGACAATATCGTCCACCAATATGACCATCGCCTGGCCAGATAAGTTACAATCTAGAAGATCGCAGAGCATCGCCCTGAATCAAACTGAATCGATTTAAAAGTGAGCTTGATCGTCAGGACGATCTCACGATCTCCCGGACCAATCGTTCAAATCAGAGCAAAATCAGTCCAGAGCATCGCCCTGAATTTGACTGGCCGTAATATTATCTCCAGAAGTAACTAAAGGTTTTTGAATAGAATGCATCTGGGCCAACCTTCGATCTCCTAGGATGATATAGATCGTATCAATCATCCTTATTATCTCCACTTGATTTCTCTGATATCAATTAAAGGTATAATTTGTGAATATCATCCAGGCTGATCAATTGATCGTCCTGCCAATATTAAATAAATACATTAAACCTTAATTGTCTATGGCAGTACACTTCTTTCTGTTTGAATATCACGCTGGCCATCTACACGTATCAGTCCAGGACGATTGTAAATACGACTGCCTTAATTAAGAATCCTTTTTATGATTTTTTGTTTTAAAGCCCGATCGTCAGGACGATGTAAATATCATCTTGAGCCGATATGAGTAAAACATAAGAAATTTAATCTCTTCAATTGTGGTAGGGTTAACTTAGCATAGCGTCTCTTGGAACATTAAAATAGACTCAAAGAAGAGAAAAAATAAAATACAGATCTGATCTCAACCCCTAAACCTTTAACGCACTCTTGAAAACTGTTGTTCTATTTTCATCCGATCTTCGATTTCCTAGAAAAGTTTAGAAGTAATCAGGCAGTGCCAAGAGAGTTATAAAGTTTTGTCAAATCATCAAAACATAAGACATGAAAAATAATTTTTACAACAATCTCCCCCTTTTTTTATGGAATGGCAAACAAAGTAGAAAAAGCTCAGTAAAAATAGCAGTTTCACTTGAAATTTCAAAAGCTACAAGCACATCAACTTTTCCTACCACATCCTACTCCCCTTTTGTCCATCCAAAAAGAAGGGTCCTAGACCACAATAAATAAAAGTAGACAACACAACAGAAACTAAAACAAAAAAATAGAAAATAAAAACAGAGAACACAGACTAGAAGAATGAGGGACCCTGATCTCAAGATGGAGTGTGGTGGAGGTGGTAAAGGTGGCTGGCTGAAAAAGTAGCCTGCAAGCGTAAGTAAAATACAGCATTGAACCAAGGTGAGTCCTGTCAAGCTGTCTCTCTTGGGTTGAGTAATGTTGCTATCAAAAATCGGGCTAAATCCTCGTGCGGTGCTGCTTATAGGGCAATATCCTCAAAATGTTTGTTGTTCTGTGCAGCAACGTAAGCGTCAAAGCGGGTCTCCCAATCGATCAAACCCTTCTCATTCAACTGATTAAATGACGAGTGCATGGAGAGGAACAAGATCAGGAATAGGAAGCGGGAGTAGGATCCTCCTCCTCCTCAGCCGCCCCCGATGGTTTCCTCATCCCCAGGGTGGAGAGAAACAGGATCAGGAACAGGAGCCGGGAGCAGAGCCTCCTCCTCCCTCAGCCCCCCAAGGGTTTCCTTCATCCCAGGGTGGGACGAGTATCTATGAAAAGGGTTTTTGAAGGAACTATTTGAGTAGAAGGAGAGTTGGGAGGTTGGGGTGGAATAGGATACTGAAGTTGGTATTTGGTTTTCAAGGACATAGGCTTGAGGTTGTCCTAAAGGCTAGATTGGGGTTTTCTCTTATGACCTAGATCGGCAGATTGTGGTTAAGTGATGCAATGTACCGAAAAATAGAGTCACAGTATTACTTCTCTATGTGCCATGATGTAGAAAAGTAGCTTAAGGGAAAAGTAGAGGAGTGATGGTGGATTCGGTCCCCAACTTTGGAATTATGGAGGTGCGAAGGACATGTTTGGATTGTCCTAGCCATCTTTGACTAAGAGCTAGTCTCTCTAACATGAAGGAGTGTATTGGGTTATGTGCACGAAGTATTTGCCGGTGGATTAGTCAAAGTCAGGTCTTGAAGCGATTAAGTGCAACTTACCCCGGGTTGGGTTGGATTAGCTGTAAAGATTTCAACGCAGTCCTGATTATGGTGATTTTGACAGGGCGTCGATTCACATAGGAGGTCAGGGCTAATGAAGTAGGATTTATGCTAAAGGTTTTGCGAAGAATTCTCAAAGAAGCTCAGTATTAAAAGGGAAAGAAGAGACAAGAATGAAACAAAGGGAAGTGTGAGCCGAAAAGATCCATTATCGGATATAAAATGTGGGCAGTTGATGATTATGGAGACAATTATCCCAACTTCCTTTGTATCAATGGTAAGCAGCTTCATCTTCTACCTCCCTGAAATGAGGGTCAATCCTAGCCCTCGAAGAAAGTCCCAGAAGTTTGTCGATAAGTTTCCCACAGCCATAGTGAGGAGTTAGCAAGAAAACACAAGAGGAGAATGGATGTGAGTTGAAAAAACATGGCTAGATGGCCAGAATTTAAAGAACGACCAATATCCATCAGGCCGATGTAGAATCATCCAGGACGATATGGTATAATGATTACGTACAGGCCGATTGGTCAAAAGGCGTTCCAATCATCCGGGCGATCCGATATCGGCCAGGAACGATTAGACACAAGGCAATCATCCGAGGAGTCAAGCAGGACGACCGTTTAAAAAAGGCAGATCACCAGGGACCAATTAGGTGTATCGGTCCAAGGATGATGCATTAAATAATTGGATCGGTACCAGCCAAAGTTAAAACGTTTTAATCTGTGCCACGTTATCGGTCCAGGACGACACAGTGATCGGCCGGGACGATTGTCCAATAATGGATTCGTCCGGGCGAATTTTAAGGTTTAAACGTGCTGACAAATGTGATTCATCCAGGGATGATCTAGTGTATCCGACCAGACGATGACCATAAATGTATCGGCCAGGATAAATAGGTTATCGGCCCAAGACTATCATCCAATGATTGCAATAGAGTTCGATCAGATCATCCAAGGACGATAAAGTATCAATCCAGGATGAAGAATTCTAGCATTTAGCTATAGAAAAAGTTCCAACAGATTGGAGTAATTTGAAGATGATTTGCCCTAATAATCAGCGATAAATAGTAGTCGGCCAGTGATTGATGTATCTTAGAATTTGAAAATATTATGAAATGATGGGTGATGATCAAAGCCTCAAATTAAAACAAAGAGTAAAGCATAAGAAAAGAATAAACGAATCGATAACAAACATCTATTTTGAAAAAGAAGCCAAATTTTTTTTTGTTTTTGGTTTGTTTTTGTTTATCAAAGAATTCAATATGATAATCTTCTTAAATAATTCTAAACTTTATGAAGTTTCAAGAGATCAATAGGTTTAACAATTTAAATCGGTAAGAAGGTAAGAATATCCAATTTTCGTTAAACCCTAGATTGGACTCCTTCAGGGTATAAATTGTCTGTTGAAAAAAAGAGGCCTAACTTAGAAATCTAAATAGGATAAAGAAGATCTATTCAAAACTTATTTACAAAGGAAAATATCATAAATAATATGTAAGTAATTTTTCCCTTAATCATGGAATTTGAACTCAAGCCTTTGAAAACTCACATAATCCAAGTTCTTCTTCTAAGTTTAAAAATTGTTTGAAAAAGTAGATAGCTTGCCTTTAGGTGGGCTCATTTTATCCCTTTGATCTTTGATTGGTTTGAGCATCTTTTGATTATTGTTAAACATTTGTGTATATACTTTTTATTTCAATTTTGGGCATCTTTGCACTTTTTTTTTTTTTTAATTGTTTGCAGCTCATCTCTTTTTGAAACTTTAAAGAGAAGTTTTATTGTGAGTATAGTCTTCTAGATATTAGAGAATAGGAGAACTCTCTCTAACAATAGGGAGAACTACCAACAAATAAAACTAAAAATTATATGATCCATGCAAAGGCAAGATTCTAAAATAACTTGAGGATATATGAGAATTTGGATATTAAATGCGCAAGATAGACTTTTGGTGAAAGATAAAAAGAAATATTAGTTTCAAAAACCATTGGCTAAATGAGTTTAGGACTTTTGTTTGAGAAGAAAAATTATACCACTAAACAAGGTCAGAAGGAGGAAAGTTAACGGGTAAATCCCTCCTTTACCAATTTAGAAATGCTAAACATAATCTCTAAAATCCAAATTTAAAAGCTTAAAAAATTAATCATTAGGAAACCAAACAAAAAAAAAAAATAAAAACGAAACAAAGAATTACAATGCAAGCACATCGACAAAAATAACACAAAACTAAAAAAAAAAATCATTTCAGAAATATGAAGCAAGTAAGTTTTATAGAAATTTTGAGCTCGAGCCATTGGTCATTTATTCCTATGCCCCAGAGGTCTTGGTGAGAGCACACCTGCAAAACTCACAAAGTCAGATTTTTAGGAAACCCCTAGTTTGGGTTCTTCTTAAGGAAGAGTAGAAACATGCAGGTGTGGTATGCTTATGAATCATTGTACTTAGGGTCTCCACACCACATGTGTATTATGGTGAACGTGCAAGTATGTGAGATGTGTCCCTAAGCATGCAACACAAGAAAAACATTAATCCAAGGAAAAGGATTTCTTAAATGATTTTGAGTTATAATGCCACTTTTAGGTTTTGGCTTTAGATTTCAAATGGGAGTTTCCAATTTCCCTTATATATATCCATTCATTTTTAATCTTAGTTGTGTTTTTAGACAATCATTCTCAACCCTCAAGTTTTTTTCTTTTCTTTAGATTTCTTGAAATATAGATTCAAGTATTTGTGTGAACCTTTTAATGCATACATGCTCATTAATTAAATTCTAAGTGCTTTTTGTTCAAATTATGAAGTTATACTTAAAGATCATTGAACGTTTTTGGATTCTAATCACATGGCTCTTCTTGATGAACTTCAAATAATTGAACAAAAAGCATTTAGATTAATTAATGAGCATGATGCAATTAAAAGTTCAGTACAAATCACTTGATCTTGATTTCAAGAAATCTAAAGAAAGAAAGAAAAAAATTGAGGGTTGAGAAATATGTTCTAAAAAGCACAAACTTAAGGAATTAAAAATGAATTGGAATATACTTTAAGGGAAATTGGGAGAGACTCCCCTTTGAAATCTAAATTCCAAAACCTAAGAAGTGGATTTATAAACTCAAATCATTTAAGAAATCCTTTTCCTGAGTTAGATGTTTTTCTTGTGGCATGCTAGGACACATCTCAACATACTTGGCAGCTGTTCACCATAATTACAACATTGGTGTGGTAGACCTTATAGATACATGATTCATAGCATACCACAACCTTGGCATTTGTTATTTCTACTTTCCTAAGAAGGGACCCAAACTAGGTTGGGTTCCTAATCTGACTGTTGTTGAGTTTTGCAGGTGTCTCTCACCAAGACCTCGTGGGAGCATAGGATAAATGGATCAAATGGAGGCTCGCAGCTCAAAAAATTTCTTAAACTTACTGCTTCATAATTTCTTGAAATGATTTTTTTTTAGTTTTGTGTTATTTTTGTCGTGTGCTTGCATTGTATTGCTTTGGTTTTCCGTTTTATTTTTTTTTTATGTTTGGTTTCTACATGATTATTTTTTAAGCTTTTTAAATTTTGGAGTTTTTAGAGAATTATGTTGCAATTTCTAATTGGTTAAAGGGAGGAATACCGTTAATGGTTTCTCTCCTTCTGACCTGGTTTAGTGGTAAGATATTTTTCTCCTAAACAAAAAGTCTAACTCATTTAGCCAATGGTTTTTGAAACTAATATTCTTTTTTATCTTTCTACAAAAAGTCTATCTTGCGCATAATATCCAAAGTTCTCATATATCTCTCAAGTTATTTTAGATCTTGCCTTGACTGATCAATATGAATTTTGTTTTATTTTGTGGGTAGTTCTTCCCTTGTTAGGAGAGAGTTCTCTATTCTCTTAATATCTAGAAGATATACTCCACAACTAAGAATTCTTTTAAGAGTTTGCAAAGAGATTGGGGCTTGGCAAAAAGAT
>NW_021319451.1:1834485-1901392 GCF_001605985.2 Dendrobium catenatum
TAAAAAAAAAGGAAAAGTGGCAAAGACATCAAAATTGAAATAAAAAAGTATATACACAAATGTGTATCAAAAATCAAAAGATGCTCAAAGAGCCAATCAAAGATTCAAGAGACATAAAATGAGCCCACTAAAAGGCAAGCTATCCTATCTTTTCAAAACTTTTAAAACTTAGAAGAACTTATGGATTATGTGAGATTTTCAAAGGCTTGAGTTCAAATTCCATGATTAAGAAAAATTACTTTGACATATTATTTATGAGGTATTTTCTTTGTAAATAAGTTTTGAATAGATCTTCTTTTTATCCTATTTAGTGATTCTAAGTTAGGCCTCTGTTTTTCAACAGACAATTTATACCCTGAAGGATGTCCAATCTAGGGTTAACAAAATTGGATATTCTACCTTCTTCCGATTGAAATTTGTTAACCTATTGATCTCTTGAAACTCTAAAGTTTAAATTATTTAAGAAATTATCATATGAATTTCTTTGATAAAACAAAAACAAAAACAAAAACAAAAAAAAATTTGGCTTCTTTTTCAAATTGTTTGTTATCGTTGATTCGTTTTTCTTTTCTTATGCTTTTCTTTTGTTTTAATTTTGAGGGCTTTGATCATCACCATCTTTCATTATTTTTCAAATTCTAGTCACATCGTCCTGGCCGATACTTTTATCGTCCTGGATGATAGGGCAAATTCTCTTCAAATTTCCATCTGTTGAACTTTTTCTATGCTTGCTAGAATTCTTCATCCTGGATGATACTTTATCGTCCTGGACGATCTGATCGAACTCTATTGCAATCATGATGATAGTCTTGGCCGATAACCTATTTCATCCTGGCCGATACATTTATTGGTCATCGTCCTGGTCGATACACTAGATCATCCTGGATGATCCACATGTCAGCACGTTTAAAACCTTAAAATCGGCCCCGGACGATCCATTATTGGACAATCGTCCCGGCCGATCCACTGTTCGTCCTGGACGATAAACGTGGCACAGATTTAAAACGTTTTAACTTTGGCTGGTACGATCAATTATTATGCATCATCCTGGACGATACACCTAATTGGCCTGGATGATCTGCCTTTTTAACGGTCGTCCTGCTTGACTCCTCGGGATGATTACCTGTGTCTAATCGTCCTGGCCGATATCGGATCGGCCCGGATGATTGGAATGCCTTTTTGACCAATCGGCCTGTACGTAATTATTATACCATATCGTCCTGGATGATTCTACGATCGGCCTGGATGATATGGTCGTTTCTTTAAATTCTGGCCATTCTAGCCATGTTTTTCACTTCACATCCATTCTCCTCTTGTGTTTTCTTGCTAACTCCTCACTATGGCTGGTGGGAAACTTATTCGACAAACTTCTGGGACTTCTTCGAGGGCTAGGATTGACCCTCATTTCAGGGAGGTAGAAGATGAAGCTGCTTACCATTGATACAAAGAATGTGGGATAATTGTCTCCATAATCATCAATCCTGCCCACATTTTATATCCGATAATGGATCTTTTCGCTCACACTTCCCTTTGTTTCATTCTGTCTCTTGCTTTCCCCTTTAATACTGAGCTTCTTTGAGAATTCTTCGCAAACCTTTGCATAAATCCTAATTTCATAGCCCTGACCTCCTATGTGAATCGACGCCCTGTCAAAATCACATATCAGGACTGCGTTGAACTCTTACAGCTATCCACCACCGGGGATAAGTTGCACTTAATCGCTTCAGATCCTGACTTTGACTAATCCACGGCAAATTACTTCGTTTGCCATACCAATACACCTCTTCATGTTAGAGAGACTAGCTCTTTAGTCAAAGATGCTAGGACAATCCAACATGTCCTTCGCACCTCCATAATTCCGAAAGCTGGGGACCGAATCCACATCACTCCTCTACTTTCCCTAAGTACTTTCTACATCATGGCACATAGAGAAGTTAATATTGTGGACTTAATTTTTCGGTACATTGATCACTTAACCACAATCTGCGATCCAGGTCATAAGAGAAAACCCAATCTAGCCTTAGGACACCTCATAGCCTATGTCCTTGAAACCAAATACCAACTTCAGTATCCTATTCCACCCAACCTCCCAACTCTCTTCTACTCAAATAGTTCCTTCAAAACCCTTCATAGTACTCGTCTCCACCCTGGGGATGAGGAACCTTGGGGGGCTGAGGAGGAGGAGGCTCCTGCTCCCGCTCCTGTTCCTGATCCTGTTTCTCTCCACCCTGGGGATGAGGAACCTCGGGGGGGCTGAGGAGGAGGAGGATCCTACTCCCGCTCCTATTCCTGATCTTGTTCCTCTCCACTGCACTCGTCATTTAATCAGTTGATATAGAGGTTTGATCGATGGGAGACCCGCTTTGACGCTTACGTTGCTGCACAGAAGCAACAACATTTTGAGGATATTGCCCGCTATAAGCAGCACCGCACAGAGGATTTAGCCCGATTTGATAGCAACATTACTCACCAGCAGCAGCAGCATGACCAGGACATCGCCTGGTTCAATGCTTATTTTACTACGCTTGCTAGCTACTTTCAGCAGCCACCTTTACCACCTCCACCACCTCCATCTGATGATCAGGTCCCTCATTCTTCTAGTCTGTGTTCTCTGTTTTCTATTTTCTATTTTTTGTTTTAGTTTCTGTTGTGTTGTCTACTTTTTATTTATTGTGTCTAGGACCCTCTTTTTGTGATGACAAAAGGGGGAGTAGGATGTGGTAGGAAAAGTTGATGTGCTTGTAGCTTTGAAATTTTAATGAACTGCTATTTTTACTGAGCTTTTTCTACTTGTGTTTTCCATCATCAAAAAGGGGGAGATTGTTGTAAATTTATTTTTCATGTCTTATGTTTTGATGATTGACAAACACTTTTAACTCTCTTGGACTGCCTGTTACTTCTAACTTTTCAGAAATCGAAGATCGGACGAACAATAGAAGTCAGTTCAAGATTGCGTAGGTTTAGGGTTGAGTCAGATTGTACTTTTTTTTTTTCTCTTCTTTGAGTCTATTTATAATGTCCAAAGAGACTTATGCTAAGTAACCCTACAGACACACACTTGAGAGACTTAGAATTTCTATTTTTACTCATATCGGCCAGGATGATATTTACATCGTCCTGGACGATCGGGCTTAAAACAGAAAATCTAAACAAGGATTCTTAATTAAGGCAGTCGTCATTAACAGATCGTCCTGGACGATACGTGTATCGGCCAGGACGATAAGTTCAAAATAGAAAGAAGTTGTCGCCATAGACAATTAAGGTATTATGTATTTTTTAATAATCGACCAGGACGATCATTGATCAGCCTAGATGATATTCACAAATTATACCTTAATTGATTAGGAAATCAAGGGAGTAAATAAGGATGATTGATACGATTATATCATCCTGGACGATCAAAGGTTCGGCCAGGATGATCTATTCAAAAACCTTAGTTACTTCTGGATGATAAATATTAGCCAGCTCAAATTCAGGGCGATGCTCTGGACGATTTTTGTCTGATTTGAACTGATCGGTCGGGACGATCGTGAGATCGGCCTGGACGATCAAGCTTATTTTAAATCGTCCAGTTTGCATTCAGGGCGATGCTCTGGCCGATCTTCTAAGATTTATACTTATCGTCCAGGACGATGTCCATATCGGCCTGGACGATATTGTCGGCAACTTGCAATTAATGAGCTCCTTTGAAGCTCTTCTATTTAAGAGCTCTTATTCAATGTTTTGAATAATCTTTTGCTGCTGCCTTGACCTGAGAAGCCCTTGAGGAGAGAAAGAGAGAGAGGGAGAGAGAGAGGATCTTGTGAGGGGATTCACAAGGGTTGCTTCAAGGATCGCTCTGCTTCTTCTTCGTCTAGAGTTTCTCATCCGTGGAAGGGTCAGTAGAGGTAAGGAGTCAGCATTTGATTGTGGTTCTCTGCCACCTTCAGGAGGAAGCAAAAGGAGATAGGTTCTCTGCCTTGTCGGTGTGGCAAAAAGAGTTTCATTGTAAAGGCTTCTCCACCTAGCTGTGGGGGCTAAAGGAGAGTTACAATTGTAGTGCAATACTCGGAGGGCGCCTCTGAGGAGTGCACGTAGGTCGAGTTGATCGAACCACTATAAATCTCTGTGTTCTTGTTTCTTGCTTCTGCACTTTAAATTCAGCATTTATTTTTCTCGTGGTGTGATTTTGATTTATGTGATCTTTTGTTCTTTGTGAAAAGAAAATTTTTAAAATACCAATTTACCCCCCCCCCCTCTTTGTTAGCTTGGGCCAGTTCTATAGGGCTTAACATCCCTAACGAACTTTCACAACCTAGATTGCTTGACTTCACTAGCACCTTCCTATGTAGTGTGTAATTTATCCCAAATTTCTTTGACAGTAGTACAAGTGGATATTGACATACAATCTTCAGAATTCAAAGCACAAAAAAAAATAATTTATGCATTTAGCATTCAATTGAGCATTGATTTATTTTTTTTTACTCCATTCAAAAAAAGGAATATCACTTTTGACTCTATCTATAATATGTGATGGTACATAATAACTAGTTTGAATTATATGCCACACTCGATAATCAATTGATTGCAAGAAACTAGATATATAAATTTTCTAAAAATTAAAAAAAAAATCAAATAAAGGTAGTTGTGCAATTGAATATCTTTCCATAGTGCTATTATTACAAAAATTAGCTATTAATCTTTTTTTCAAAAGTTATCAAAAACATAAATTTTGAATCCAGCTCTAATACCACTTGAAATTTCATGAGGGGTGTAAAATCCTAAATAACTAGTCCCAAGGCTAACCAAAAAGGGGGTTAATTGGCATTTAAAAATTCTTTAATGCTAAAAAAAACATTTGAATAACTTGATGCAAAAATAATCAAAATTCATAATAAAAAGATCAATCAATATTTTTACCCACATAGTTAATCATAAGAAAAATAAATATGAAAATAATAAAAGGAAAGAACACACAATGTTTATAGTGGTTCGGCCTGACCTATCTTATGTCAACTCCCCAGAGGCACCCTCCGAGTATTACACTAAAACCATTTACTGTCTCTTCTTTTTCCCCCATAATAAGGCAAAGAAGCCCTTTCAAAATATTTCCACTAACCTAGTACGGTAGAGGATCAAAACTCTTTTCACAGGAAGAAAACCTTGACTCCATTTACTCCCACCAGGAGATGGTAGAGAGCCACAAATCTCTTTCATCTTCCCTGGTGCAGTGGAGTAGCCAGGTCTTTTGACACCAAAGAGACATTCTTCTTCCCAAAATTTCTCTCAAGATGAACCTTGAATTTGATGGTACTAAGGTATAAGCTGAAGCAACTATATGAAATCACCTCCATACTCCTTTGAAACCCTCTCCAAGGATCTTCTCCCTCTCAAACTCCACCCTTTCATCTCTCCCTTTCAAGTTCTCCCTTCAAGTTTATTCCAAAAGAATGAAGACACAATGGTTACAAAAGACATTTTCCAAGTGCCATGAGAAAAATTAAATAAAAGGCTTTGAAAAACCCAAGATATTTAATTCAGCCGTCAAAGATTATATAGAGCAATTGATAGATCATCTTGTACAATTAGTACAAAATAGCCCTTTCTACCAGTACAATCAATATTTCCATTTACAATTAGTTCAAGTATTTAAACAGATCATCCGATATGATATTAAGATTCTCTTGGATGATTAGTTCAACCAAAATGCAGTTCATCAAAGATGAAACCTGAGACAACCAATATAGTCTCTATTGATTATCCAGTACAATTCAGTTCATACAGTACATTCAAAATATCAAAATTAAGTACATTTTATTGACTAATTACAACATCAATTTAGTCATAATTATCATATATCATCTAGTATGATATACATCATTTTATATTATTAGAATAAAATATAAAATTTAAAATCTTACCAAAATTATAATTTGCAGCTATTTTTTATGATCATAACTAATTTCCCTGGATGTTCTAAATCGTTAATTATGAATAGTTAGATGAGTTGATCGTACAATAAGATTAGTTTAAAAATTAAACTTCTAGTTTTGACTCAATCTCACTTCCCCTAAGTGTGTGTGTGTGTGTGTGTGTGTGGTCACCATGATAGCAAACACCCTTACAGGACTTAACTCAAGAAATAAAAAAATATCTTAATAATTTACAGAATAACATATTCTACCAAATCTTAAGTCTTGAATCTTTATTGGATAGTACATGGCATTCCTAAAATGTTAGTATATACATACATAAATATACATTGCAAATATAATTAGACATAAGGATTTAAGCCACAATATTTATTATCATAAAAAATATTAACTGATGAGCTTAATTTATAACACTGTGTAGCCATAATTGGGTACACCATTAACACAAGCAGAGGTTTGTGCTGGGGAGCCTACAATAGTAGAAAATAAGTGTGTATACATAGAACGTGAAGGTGATACATAAGTTTATTTAATTTTATAAAGTTATTATAATTTGATATGTTTTATATTTTTGGAAAATAAAATTTATCTATAGCTTAAATCCCTCAAGACAGCCTACCTACAAGATTTGTGACATTATATGGAGCAAATATGATGCTCCATACTTATCATGGAAGAAGATCCCAAAGAATGTGAGGGATATGTGGTTTAGAGAATTTTAAGAATATTTATTTGATATTACTTACAATAATCAAAATAGAGCATCTAACTATAGGGGTTTAGAAAGCTCTCTTCATATCGTTGATTTAGTGCCTTATATTGAAAATAGACAATAACTTGTAAAAAAATATTTCAATTAGTTTCTTAAATATATATACATTATTTTAATTATATTTTTTAGTTGTAAAAAAAAGTATCTTGATCGAGGATTGACACCATTGGAGCTATGTACGAGGACTTACCAACATGAAACTAATCATTAGTTGGTTGATGAGAAGGCAAGAAAAGCTCATATAAATATAATTTTTTTAGTAATAATATAAAATAAATAGAAATTTAATTTTTTGGATTTATTTTTAAAGGATGATTTTTTATAGCTTTGGGAAAATCAGTAATTTACTGAGTATTTTAAGTATCACACGTGGTCAGATGTTATTAAAAGAAGGCAGAGGGGGAAGATTTATGGCTTAGGTTTGCATGGATATGCTTATAATGGTAGTACATCTACTTCAGCATTTTATCATGTAAGTAGATTGAAGAAATGGTTAGCCAGAAGGCTGTTTCCTGGACAAGAGAGATAAAGGAGATGAGAAAGATTCTAGTTATGATGCAGTTGGAGGTGAAATCATATCGAGCTAAAAATTAGAAGAAAAAGGAGCAAAGGCTATACTAAAATCACACAGCAGTGAGGATAAGGATGATGATTAGTTGTTGTTATTTTTTGAATAACTTGTTAGAGTATTTAGAACATATAGATGTAATAACGTATTCTATGTTTTAAAGATTAATTAGCAAGCTAAACTTTATCTATTTTATGTTTTGAACTGTTAGAGTATAAGTTTATTATGGATGTTAGTATATTTCATACATTATGTTTTGAACTTCCTAAGTATAAAGTTAATATTATTTGTTTTGTGTTTGAACTATTGTGATAGTTGCTACTTAGCTTTACATGTTTGACATTCTTGCAACTTATATGTTTTTAATGATTCCAAATATTATTGTTTTTATTATTATTTTTTCCTAACACATTTTGGAAGAATTATTTTTGCTCTTGTGTGTACTAACATTTTAGGAAAATTATACTCCAGATTATTGAAGACTTCAAATGATGATCAACTTAGAATACTTTGTAAATTGAAGTTTGTATTTTTCATTTTGTTGAGTCTGAGAGAGTGTGATTGTAATTGAGTAATTAAACACACACACACCATGGAAGAATTTTAAAATTCACATTGTTTAACTAATCATACTATACAATACCCATTTGTACGGGATGATCTGGTTAGTTATTTTCCCAAATGAGACGATATTTTTCGTTTGTCTCAGGACGCTCTCCTCTATTTTTGCTAAATACATAATTCAACCCGACGATATTTTTTATTTTTCACAGAATAAGCTCCTCTATTTTTGGCAAATACACTATTCGTCTAGATGATATTTTTCTTTCATCCTAGGATGTTCTCCTCTATTTTTAGGAAATACACAGTTCATCCAGACGATATTTTCCATTCATCCCAGGATGATCTCCTCTATTTTTGGCAATACACTATTCATCCAGACGATATTTTTCTTTCATCCCAGGATGACCTTCTCTATTTTTGGGAAATACACAATTCATCCAGACGATATTTTACATTTGTCCTAGGATGATCTCCTCTAGTTTTTCCAAATATACAGTTCGTATGGATGATAATTTTTAATCGTACCATGATAAAGGGCTCTATTCTATATACTTGTACTTCATCCAGACTTTTCATACCAACCAACTTTGAAAAATAATTATTCGTATCGGATGAATCTAGTTTGTACGGAATGATGATCGGGTACGAAGGCAGTTTGTACCGATTCACATTGAGTTTGTACGCAACAATTTTTATACTATTTATACGTACTAAATATGATTGTACGGGGTGGTTGTGGATGGTCAAATTTTAAAAATGCAGTTTTCTGGATGGTTTTTTCATGTCTTTTCTATAAAAATTCCACTTAAGATTGTCATTTAATCTTACTTTCATTTGGTCTTCATGATTAGTAAAGAGTGATTGAAGGGGAGAGTGTTTGAAGGAAATTTCTTTCCATTGGAACGTGATGGGGTTCACAAGGTTACTCAATGGTAAGTATCTCTATTTGTGATTTGTGTTTTTTTCACTCTTTCTCTTGTCCTTCTAGATTTCTAGAGTGAATATCTTTCAAGAAGATCTAGTTCTCTACCGACACTTGGATAGTGTGAATAGTCGAAGGTTCTCTACTTATAGTTAGAGAGTGTGAATAGCTGAAGGTTCTCTGCCAATACTTGTAGAGTGTGAATAGTCAAAGATCTTTTGCCTATTCTTAGAGAGTATGAAAGGACGAAGGTTCTCTGCCTACACTTAGAGTATGTGAAAGGATGACGGTTCTCTGCTGCACTGGGGATTGGTGGAAGAGAGTTTTTATAAAGGATTATCCTCCTTACTATGGGAGGAAATGGAGAGTCACTTTGGTATAGTGCAATACCTGAAGTGGGAGACTTTAGGGAGTGGATGTAGGTCATATTTAATCGAATCACTAAAAACTCTTGTGTCTTTTTATTTTTGCTGCCTTTTTTATTTACTGCAAGTTTTAACCTTTTTTGTGGATGAAAATTTTATTTTGAAAAACTTAAAATTAACTTGCTACAAATCATTAAATTGGTTTCAAACTTTTTAATCCAAGAAAGTATTCTAGTTTTTAAATTACCAATTCACCCCCCCCCCCTCTTGTTTAGCCTTGGGACATTAGTATAGGTCTAATAACCTATTCAAGAATCAACGAGATTCAACAAGTGGTATCAGAGCTTTATTTCAAAACAATAGGTTTAAACTTCTTTTTTATTAACGAGCATGGATACTTTTGGAAATTGAAACACACCTGAAGGGTATTCGATCACTAGACCTCTTTTATTTGATAATATCCTTTTTAATTTTTAGAAAATACGCATGTCTACATTTTTACAGTCACTTGATTATTACATGTGGATCTTAGTACAGGAAGGGTAAATAGAACCAAGTAGACTAGTTGATGGCATTAGAGTAGAAACACCCTTTATAGATTAGACTATAAAAGAATATGACTTAGCATAACTTAATGCTAAATATTTAAATAGTTTCTTTTATCCACTTAAGTCAGAGGATTACATACAAGTTTTCACTTGCAAGAGTGGAAAGGATATATGGGATAGACTCTAAATAAATTATGAAGAGACTAATAAAGTTAAGTAATTTAGATTAAATATCTTGTTACATGACTATCAATTATTTCATATGAAATCAAATGAATCTTTTTCAGACATGTACACAAGATTCACTCAGATAGTACTTCTTTGCATGCACTAGGTAGAGAATTAATAAATGCTGAAATGGTTAATAAGATTCTCTGTTATTTTCCTACTACTTAAGATGCAAAAATAACAACTATATCAGAGTCTAAAGACTTAAATATTTACTCTATTGACAATCTTCTTGTATCACTAATTGCTTATGAGTAAAGAGTGAGTCGAAGAAAGATTGATGTAAGAGAACCATGAAGGGAGAAGAACATAGCATTGAAAGTGGAGGAGTTGGAGAGTGATCTATCACAACCTGAGGAGGAAGACAACATCTCTTGTTATGACTAGAAAATTTAGAAGCCTTCTAAAGAGGAAGCAAAAGAGACGCCAATAATGGAATCGATGTAAGTTCAATAGGAATGTCATGGTTTCTAATAATATTATTTGCTATGAGTGCAGGAAACCTAGATACATTAAGTCAAAATGCCCAAAACTTAAAGTCACTCCTAGCAAGGAGAAGGTAGAGGATAAACTAAATGTGAAGAAGGGTAAGAAGAAATTCTAAAGAGCTTTCTGGGCTGACTCAGCTTCAGACTCGTTAGAAACTGACAAGGAAGAGGAAGTGACCAACTTGTGCTTGATGGCCAAAAATCTTGATCTGTTAGGTCAAAAAGAGGTATGTGACTTAACCTATATTGAACTTTGAAAAGTTTCTGAAAGAATACATGATGCATATAGGAAGTTGAAGAAAATATATGTTTGTCTTAACATGGAATTGCAAGAACTTCATAGAGAGCATGAAATCCTTAGGAAAGATCATGTATTAGTTGATAGTAACCATATTAGCTTACTTGATGAGTTTAATGATTCGAATAAGAAAAATGTGAATTTAAAATTATCTTATGCAGAATTGGAAAAAGAATTTAAAATTTTAAGGATGAATCAGAGAGTGAAAAATATCGTTTGAATCATAACAAGAAAATTCTAAAAGATATGAATACATTTTTAAAATTGTAAGTAGAAGCTCTGGAGGAAAATAGGATACCCCCAAGACTTGAAGATTTTACTAATCCTATTTTGTATCCAAAATTTATACAAACCAGGAATAGATAGAATAGTTATAGAAGATTGAAAAATATATTTCCTAGAATCAAATGTTTTAGTTATAGCAGGATTGGGCATATCTCATACACTTGTACTTTATATAAAAAAAACTCATTTAGTGTGGAGAAAGAAGATGCTAAAACCTAAATATATGATACATGCATCAATTTTTTAAATTGCTAAAAGGTGAACTCAAACTTGTTTGGGTTCTGAGGTCTAATATTTGATGATTTTATAGGCTCGCTCTCACACAAGGCCTCGTAAGAGCATATAGTACCTACATAGTAGTTGCTTAAAGCATATGTCTGGAGATACTGCACAATTTATATCACTGGAAGTCAAAAATGGATGCAGGGTTACACTTGGAGATAACACCACAAGGAAGGTGGTGGGATCAGGTATGATAGGAAATTTGAAAAACTTTTTTATTGAGAATGTTTTAATAGTTGAAGGCTTAAATTATAATCTTTTAAGTATTAGTCAGCTATGTGATAAAGGATATTATGTTAAATTTTTTCCTACTAGCTATATACTAAGCCTGAATGGTAATGATGTTTTATATGGTATACAGGTAAATAATATTTATATGCTAGATTTCAATTATATCAAAACTTCTACTATTTTTTGTTTGAAAACTATTTCTGATTAGTCATGGCTCTGGTATAAGAGATTTTGTCGCTCTAGCATGAAAAATCTTAGGAGGATTACCCAAAAGAAAATAGTGAGAGGTATACCAAAACTAGACTTTACTAAGGATCACTTTTGTGATGAATATTAATTAGGAAAATAGGTGAAGTCCTCTTTTCAGTCCAATAAGGATCTTAGAACAAGTAAACTATTAGAAATTTTACATATGAACTTTTTGGGCCAGTTGGAACTGAAGTCCAGGAGTGAAGGTATAAGGATTTATGAATGTGGATTATTTTTCTAAATTCATATGGATTAAAATCTTATTTCATAAGAGTGAATCATTTTAGGAGTTTAGAGATTTTTTGACTTAGATTTAAAGGAAACTGGGGTGTGAAATTATAACAATTCAAAGTGATCATAGTGGAGAATTTGAAAATAAAAAATTTAAGGATTTTTGTAAGGAAAAAGGGATTAATCACAATTTTTCTACACCTAGAACCCCTCAGCAAAATGGGATAGTCGAAAGGAAGAATAAAATATTGATTGAAGCTGCTCGAGCCATGTTGGCAGAATATTCACATCCTAAATATTTTTTGGCAAAAGTAGTTAGTACAGTATGTTATATTCTGAGTAGAGTGAACATCAGATCAAACTTGAATAAAATACCTTATGAGTTACATAAAGGGAAAACACCTAATTTGTCACATTTTCTTATTTTTGGATGTAAGGTGTTCATACATAACAATGGAAAATCTGTCTTAGGAAAATTTGATCCAAAATCATATAAAGAATTTTCTATAGGATACTCTAGTGTTTTAAAACCTTATAGAGTATTCAATAAAAGAACTTTGGTAATTGAGAAGATCACACATGTTATATTTGATGAATCTGTTATTTTGGAAGAGTTGAATGTTGAAAAGGTTGAGATAGAAATAAACTCCCAAAAGATTGTGAAAGTTAATTTGGAAGAAAATTTGGAGATAAAAAACCCTTTGCCTAGAGAATTGAGATTTTCTAAAAATCACTCTAAGGAATTATTTTTAGGTGAACCTAATAAGGGTTTTAGGACTAGCCAGGGACTGAGCAAAAAAGTTAATCATTCTACCTTTATTTCTATATTAGAAGCCACAAATATAAATTAAGCACTTTTGAATTAATTTTTAATTTTGGCAATGCAAGAAGATTTGAATCAATTTGTAAGGAATGAAGTTTGAGAATTAATTGTAATGTCAAAGGATCAAAGTGTAGTTGAAACCAAGTGGGTATTTAAGAATAAAATGAATGACTCGGGAGTTATTATTAGAAATAAGGCTAGATTGGTTGCTAAGGGGTATAATCAAATTAACATGATTGATTTTGAGGAGACTTTTGACCCTGTAGCTAGACTTGAAGCAATAGGGTTTTGTTAGCCTTTACTTATTTTAGGGATTTAAATTGATTCAATTAGATGTTAAAAGTGCCTTTTTAAATAGAGTAATTCAAGAGGACATTTATGTTAAACAACCTCCAAGGTTTGAAAATTTAAAATACCTAAATCATATTTTTAAATTGAAAAAGGCATTGTATGGTTTAAAACAGGCACCTAGGGCTTGATATGAGAGGTTGAACACTTTTCTACTTGAGAGATCTTTTGAATAAGAAAGTGTGGACATGACTCTCTTCTTAAAGAAATTGGGAGATGACATACTCATTATATAAATTTATGTTGATGATATCGTATTTGGATCTACTGATAAAAATCTTTATGATGAATTTTCTAAAATAATGAGTAGTGAATTTAAAATGAGTCTAATGGGAGATTTAAGTTACTTTCTAGATTTTAGCATTAAGCAAATTAAGGAAGAAACATTTCTTAATTAGTCAAAGTATGTTAAGGACATCATCAAAAAGTATAAAAATAGACAATGCTAAACCTATTAGTACACCTATGAGTTCCTTAGTTCAGTTAGATAAGGACCAAAAGGAAAAATCTCTTGATCAAAAGAAATTTAGAGGGATTATTGGATCTTTTCTATACTTTACTGCTAGCAGACCCGATATTATGTTAAGTGTTTAGTTGTGTGCTAGATTTCTATCAGATCCAAAAGAATCACATTTGACAGCAGTGAAAAGGATTTTGAGATATCTCTTGGGAACATAGAACTTAGGAATTTTGTATCCTAAGTTTAGCTCTTTATTTAAAATAATTAGATATTCAGATTCAGATTTTATAGGTTGTAGGGTTGATAGCAAGAGTACATCTGGAACATATCAATTTATTGGAAATTCACTAGTTTCTTGGTCCAATAGAAAATAGAATTATGTAGCCCTATCTACTACTGAACCTGAATATATTGTCTTAGGAAATTGTGTGGCACAACATCTTTGGTTAAAATAATAGCTGATTGACTTAGAATTTATTATAGTCACTATTTCAATTTATTATGATAACACTAGTGTCATTTGTATTTCAAAGAATCCTATTCAACATTCAAGAACCAAATATATTGATATAAGGCATCATTTCATAAGGGATCATATATCCAAAGGAGAAATTGAACTGAATCATGTTACAACTGAAAATCAACTAGAAGATATTTTCACAAAACCACTCGCCTTTGACACTTTCAGTACATTAAGAATAAGGCAAGGTGTGGCTGACATAAATGCTTAATGAAAATTTTCTATAACCTTGATATGTGTTTTTGTGTGTGTGTTTTTCTGTTTTTTTTTATTTTTATGTGCGTATTTATGTTTGTTTCTATATTTTTAGTATTTTGTGTGTTTAAAATATTTTTCACATCAAATTTTTTTATTTTGATCGATCGCCCAAAATTTTCTAAGTGCTCTATTTATACCATACAAAATTCATTTTATACAGGATGAATTCTGTGGCGTATCGATCGTTGGGTAGGTCAGTCTGCGTATCATATTTGTTGTCAATACTATTCGTCTATACGATCCCCAGGTCATCCGAACGATATGTAATCATTCGTATATATGCATGTAGACAGTTATACGGATAGAATCTATTATTATTTTTGTTTGTATGTACAAATATGAAGTTAAAACATACAAACCATATGTCATTCAAAGTAGGGGACGAACTAAACCATCATAAAAATGATCTTAAATAATCTATTGTCCCGGATGAACTCCTATTCGTCTGTATGATTATTTGGTCAAAAAATATGTATGAAAGGATACATTGTAAATTATGTGAATATGAAAAGTTGTTTCATTTTAAACGCATTCATTCGTACATACAAAATTTTATTTTGTACGTACGAACTTAAGCATCGTACGGGATGAACCTAATTTCGTCTATACAAAAGGTCATTTTTCTTTAAATAGAAGGGCTTTAGAACTCAAATTTCATTTAATTCAAAAGCCTTTTCTAACCTTCTCATCAATCAATCTTTCAATTGAAAGCTCAAGCAAAAGGTGAAGACTGGCTAAGGATTTGACTCAGGGACCTTCCTCTAGGAATGCCTAAGAAAATTTCCTGCCCAAAACAAGCGAAGAATCTTTTGCTAGGTTTGTTTCAGCAAAAATCACCCCTTCTAGAGTTCTTCTTTAGGATAACATTATCTTTCAAGTAATGCCACTTTTCGCCTTTACCCAATTCACTTTTATCCTCACTTTGATTCACTCCTACAATAAGGAAACTTTTCATTATTTCTTTGCAAACATGAATTTCAGTAATGACTAGAGTAGGATTAGTTCCTATGTTTTGAAAAAGATGGTAGAAATAACTAAAGAGGATCTGGGGATTTTCTTAAATTTAAAGACTCAAGGGATTAGAGCCCATACCTTGACCTCTGCCTCTGACTTTGATTGGACTGAGATAAATCGAGTGCTTCAAGGGATTATAGACGTATGTGATTTGCCTAAGGTAAACACTTTACACCAAGATGCTAGAATCATCCAGCATGTTCTTAGGACTTTTATCATTCCAAAAGCTAGTGAAAAAATAAATATCACTCCTATTCCTTCCACTATAACATACCTGATTATAACTTTCCAACCAATAGACGAAGCCCAACTGATAATTGATTACTTGTATGGACTTTCAAAAATTGGCCATGCATCTCATAAGAGAAAAAAGAATATAGCCTTAAGACACCTTGTGACATACATTCTTGAAAAGAAGTACGATCTTGTTCATCCTATTTCACATCTAGAAGAGCCTATCTACTATAATGATGCTTCATTCCGAGGAATCTTTGCTAATGATGATGGAGGTGGTGATTATGAGGGAGAGAGGAGAGCACCTGCTCCTGTGCGTGCTGGTGGACCAGACTTTCAGGAGATGGTTCATCATTTTGATCGTCTTGAGACTCATTTTGATCAACGCTTTGATCAAATTGAAGCTCAACTTCAGCAATAAGATATGGGCTGGGTCAACACAAAAATAGCTATGATGAATAGCTATTTTAATCTTCAACCATCCACCTACTCTAGATCAGGGCCCCTTAGAATAATTGATGTGGTTCTTCTATATTTTTTTTCTTTGCCAGTTATGATGATGTGATGTGATGATATTTTGAGTGTTTGTGACTGGTTTTAGTTTTTATTTTTATGTTTAATGAATCTTGGATATTGATATCAATTATGCTCCAATGTATTATAATTTACCTTGATATCAATAAAAACTATCTTATTTTATTGTAGTTATTTTTTATCTCTTTCAGAAAAGTTTATTAGCTTATATGATTATCCTGACATAATTGATCTAACAAGTAGTATAAGTTTAAAAGCAATACAAAATTTAAATTTATTAAAAAAATCTAATTATTAAAAAAATTAAGTTGGCTTATAACTCGATCAAGTTAAGGCTATCAAACTCATGTTTCTTTTTAGATTAACATAATTTTAATATTATTATCGCAATTTTAATATTTCATTATTTTTATTTCTCTTTTCAATATAAGAATCTTTGTACTTAGAGAAATTTGAGCTTTTAGATTATCGATTTTGGAAAGATCAATTTAAAAACTTGAGAAATATACAAATGTTCAAAAATTAAAAGAATGCGCAATGGTTTGCAAATTGAAAAAGAGGCAAAAATTAGCTCAATATAAAAAGATGCACAAAGTGTGCCATGAAAATTAAAAGATGTGCAATGTCGCCACAAGTATTTGATCTTTCCTCTATCTTTTAGACTTCAATTTAAAATAAATCTTCTATTTAATTTTATTTTATATTGAAATTTGAAATACATAAATTGTTATTTCACATAAATTGTTATTTCATCTACTTTGCAATAATTTTTCTTATCTGGTTGTCTATACTTATTCATGACCTTGAAATATTTTTTCTTGTATATGACCTGAAGCATTTGTATATGATATATCTAAATTTAAATCATATGAATTCTTTTTCTTCTCTAATGACATTTGTCTTATTATTGCAAATATAATTCAATCTCTTTCAGGACTAATTATCAAAGGATTCTCATATAACTTCTTGCATTTATGTAGTTTGTTTCTTCCTCTCTTTTTGTTGTTGTCAAAAAAGGGGAGAAATATTGTTTGAACGTTTCGATTGTTTTGTATGTTTTGTTTTGCTCGTTTGTTTGTGTTTTATGATGTTTTATTTTGTTTTAGGGTCATTTATGTCATTTTAGTATAGTTTTTGTGTAAAAAGTTTTAAAAAAAAAATTTAATTATGTATATAATAAATACCCTATACTCATATGATTATTCATTCAGGGAGAGTTTAGGAGAAATTTGGGTTTTTTTAATTTTGCTCAAATAATAATTATTTTGCCATCATAAAAAAGGAAGAGATTATTGAGATAGTTGCTACTTAGCATTGCATGTTTGACATTCTTGCAACTTATATATTTTTGATGATTCCAAATATTATTCTTTTTTATTAATATTTTCTCCTAACATATTTTGGAAGAATATGTTTTGCTCTTGCGTACTAACATTTCAGGAAAATCATACTCCACATTATTGAACACCTCAAATCAAGATCAGCTTAAAATATTTTGTAAATTGAAGTCTGTATTTTTCATTTTATTGAGTCTGAGAGAGTTTGATTGTAATTGAGTAATTGAGCACACACACACCCTGGGAGAGTTTTAAAATTCACATTTTTTAACTAATCGTACTGTACGATACTCATTCGTACGGGATGATCTGGTTAGTTATTTTCCCGAATGAGCAATGGAACGAACATGAATGACAAAAAAATTTTCTAAGTATAAATTATACGGACAATATTTTTTGTTCATCCCAAGACGATCTCCTGTGTTTTTGCCAAATACACAGTTCGTTAGATGTTATTTTTTGTTCGTCCTAGGATGAGCTCCTCTATTTTGGCAAATACACTATTCATCCAGACTATATTTTTCTTTCATCTCAGGACAATCTCCTTTGTTTTTGAGAAATACATAATTCGTCTAGACAATATTTTCCATTCATCCCAGGATGATCTCCTCTATTTTTGTCTAGTACATTATTTGTCTAAACGATATTTTTCTTTCATCCAAGGATGATCTCCTTTATTTTTTGGAAACACATAGTTAGCCTATATGATAATTTTTGTTCGCCCAGGATGATCTCCTCTAGTTTTTCCAAATACATAGTTCGTACGGACGATAATTTTTAATCGTATCGGGATGAAGGGCTCTATTCTATATACTTGTAGTTCGTATTGACTTTTTGTACCAACGAACTTTGAAGAATAACTGTTCTCACCGGACGAAACTAGTTCATATGGGATGATGATTGGGTACGAAGGCAGTTCGTACTGATTTACATTGAGTTCGTACGCAATAGTTTTTATACTATTCATACGTATGAACTATAATCGTACGGAATGATCGTGGACGATCAAATTTGAAAAATGCAGTTTTTTGGACAGTTTTTTTGTGGCTTTTCTATAAAAGGGCCACTTAAGACTGTCATTTAATCTTTTTGTCATTTGGTCTTCGTGATTGGTAAAGAGTGATTGAATGAGAGAGTGTGAGAGAGTGTTTGAAGGAGATTTATTCTCATTGGAGCGTGAAGGATTCACAAGGTTACATAAAGGTAAGTATCTCTTTTTGTGATTTATATTTTCTTCACTCTTTCTCTTATCCTTCTAGATTGCTCAAGTGAAGATCATTCAAGAAGATCTGGTTCTCTGTCGACACTTTGATAATGTGAATAGCTGAAGGTTCTCTGCCTATACTTGGAGAGTGTGAACAGCTGAAGGTTCTTTGCCTACACTTGGGGAGTGTGAACAATTGAAGGTCCTCTACCTATACTTGGATAGTGTGGATGAAGGTTCTCTGCCTACACTTGGGGGTGTGAAAGAATGATGGTTCTCTACCGCACCGGGGATTGATGGAAGAGAGTTTTTTTAAAGGCTTCTCCACCTTACTGTAGGAGAAAAAGAAGAGTCACTTTGGTATAGTTCAATGCCTAAAGTGGGAGACTTCAGGGAGTGGATGTAGGTCGTGTTTGACCGAACCACTATAAACTTTTGTATCTTTTTATTTCTGCTATCTTTTTATTTATTGCAAGTTTTAACCTTTTTTGTGGCTGAAAATTTTATTTTGAAAACTTAAAATTAACTTGCTACAAATCATTAAATCGGTTTCAACCTTTTTAATACAGGAAGGGGTTCAAGTTTTTAAATAACCAATTCAACCCCCCCCCCCTGGTTAGCCTTGGGACATTAGTTTAGGTCAAACAACCTATTCAAGAATCAACGAGATTCAACATTAACTATGTGCAAGTAATTGCTGAAATTTATTTGGATAGAGGGGGGCTATCTCTTTTTTTTTTTGTAATTGTTAAAGGTTTATGGAGGCTAATCGATGATTTAGTCGTCGAAAACTTTGATACCTAATATAGGCAATTTTGCTACCGACTTTTTTTGTTTTTTTCACTGGAAAAAATTGGCAGCTAGCTGGCAGTTTGACTGCCAATAATATCACTGGTATAAAATCAGTGATTTCTATGCTCCAAAATCTTCTAGCGGTTTACCAATATTTTGGATCCATTACTTTCCAGCTATTATAGTCACTGGAAAATATTATTGCTAAAAATATGTCGTTGGTTTCCATTTTATACACAATTTATTCTAGAGGTTTTAAACTATCGCAAAAAGTCAAAAAAAAAAATCATCAGAAATTTGAGTTAATCTGCCAGAAATTATTATCGATAATAGATAATTTTCCTATGGAGGAAGATAAGAAATATTATTGATTGAAATTTTATTTCTTCTAACATATATGTTTGATATTTTTTTTATGTACGTACTAAAAATTTAGCCACATCATACACTACTCAAGATTGATCATGGCTTATGTTTGGATAAAATAGGATGTCTTTCAAAAGAGTTTGTATTTTAATTTTTCTTTATTTTATATTTCTTGAGTCTATCCATGTAAGGGTTTATGCAAAATTTGTGATTGTATACACACAAAGGGGAGTCAAAAAAGTGTTATGAGATTTTTTGATCTAACGGTATAATATTATCACAATCATAATGTACAATTAGTTATACAAAAAAAGGTGGGTTAACAACTAATTATGTAGTTAATGCTAATGACATAATCATACTATATGATTTATTTTCATAAGGAAACCCTAACCGCCAGATAATTAAGTAAGTATTTTAAAAATAAAGTTTTGAATTAATCATAATGTATAATCCTAATCATACTATATGATATTTGAAATATTGCTTAAATTATTTCAAGTGATTAGTCCATTAAATCAAGGCTTAATAAATATGGATTATCATATTGTAAAATATAGATCATACTATACGATTAACTAGATGAAATCTGGTCATCAAAGATATTATGCTAGACAAAAACTTTGATTTTTTAACTAATCGTATAGTATGATGTTGATCACAATATATGAATCCTTGATATTTGAACTAAATATGTTGTACGATGTTAATTGTACCAAAAAATCTACATAGATGATTTATAATCATCCCAATAAGCATCCTATATGAATAAAAGAAAATTAAATTAATCATATTATATGAACTTATAATAGTATTGAACGATAATTATGCAAAATTTGAATAGTTCATCTCAACGATTATTCTATCATATAGGATGAACCCCTATTTTGAGCTAATCATAATATACAATCCCAGATCATACTATACAAATAATGATGAACTAATAAAAATTTTAAGTTTTTTTCTTAGGACTTAATACTTTAGCAATTCAATGGAATATCCAGTAAGACTTTTCTCTCTTGAAGGAGATGTGAGAGAGAATTCTTGAGAGAGCTTTAGGCTTAGAGAGGGAGATAGTGATGTCATGTATGAGGGAGGAGTGCGATAGGTGTTTATATGGTTCTCTAAGCATGTTTGCACCTTATTTTCTCTAGTGGCCTTAGTGAGTTCTTGGAGCTTCATTGGGGAGAGAAGCTTCAAAGTCAGGGTCTTGGGTTCTTTTCCTTCACCAGGAGGGTGAGAAGTGTGAGAAAGATTTTGTGGGTTATTTATATAAAACAAAAAAATGACATTTGTTTTAGTATTTTATAAAGTACTATTTCACCACCCTCTTGGTAGGCTTAGGGATAGTTCACAGAGGTCTTACAACCTCCCCGAACTTTAAACAAGGACCTCATTATTCATCTTAGAGGTTTTTGTTACAAATCTATTTTTCATGGATTATAATTTTTATGATACCAAACACTATTATTTCTCTATGACTATTGTGCCTACTGACATTTCAGGACCACAAGATCAGAGGGCAATCAGAACCATCTCAACATTGGGTAGACTAGGTCTGAGTCAGTCTGTAATATACTTTTTCCCATTCTTTAGTCAACTATAATCTTTGAGGTGTCTGAGTCTAAGTAACCCTACACACACACACATAAGTGATTTTTTCTGTCTGAATTTAGAGTTTTCTAATTTTGCTCACATCGATCGGGATGATATTAATATCGGCCTGGACAATCGGTTCAAAAATAGAAACCCTAATCAGGGCATCATGGTTAAGGCAGACGTCATTAAGCCAATTGGCCTGGACGATATTTTATTGGCCAGGATAATGGGGTCAAATTAGAAAGAATCAGCCACCATGATCTATTTAGGTATGCTTTATTTTAGGAGATCATTCAGGATGATATATTATCGGCCAGGACGATGCAGCATAATTATGCCTAAATTGATCTGGTAATTAAGGAAAGCAATTAAGGCTGATTGCATAATCACATCGGTCGGGCCGATCGCAGGATCTGCCGGGACGATAGCATGGACGATTGACATCAGCCTACTTCAATTCAGGGTGATGTCTAGGATGATTTGGCTTGGACTTGAACTAATTGGCCAGAATGATATCCTATCGGCTAGACGATGTGACCAAAATTACTCTAATTGTCCCAAACCTATCGGGTTGATTGAGCAAAATTTATGCTAATTAGCCAGGCCGATACCCCTATCAGCCTAGATGATAAAGTCGGTTTGTATATAATAAGAGCTATTATGAAGCTCTTCTATTTAAGATCTCTTGCTCTACCTTAGAGGAGATCTTTTGCTACTGCCTTGACCTGAGAAAGCCTAGAGGAGAGGGAGAGAGAGAGAGAGAGAGGATTTTGTGAGGGAGAGCTTGTGAGGGGAATTCACAAGGGTTGCTCCATGCATTGTTCCACTTCTTTTTCCACTAGAGTCTCTTGTCCTTCGAAGGGCTGAGAGAGGTGAGCTTCAGCAATCGATCAAGGTTCTCTGCCTGCTTCAGGTGGAAGTAAAAGGAGTTGGGTTCTGTGCCTCGTCGGGGTTGGCAAAAAGGAGTTTTTGTGAGGGCTTCTCCGCCTTACTGTGGGAGCAAAAGGAGAGTCACTTTTATAGTGCAATACTCAGAGGGTGCCTCGTGGGAGTGGACATAGGTTGAGTTGACCGAACCACTATAAATTCTTTTTTGACTTCTTTCGCATTTAATTTTTCGCACTTTGATTTATGTTGTGGTGAATCTTGGTTTGAGTTTTGTGTATTGATTGTAAGAATTTTTAAAATACGAATTCAACCCCCTCCCCCCGCCCCTCTTGGTTAATCTTGGGCCGGTTCATAGGGCTTAACATCCGTAACTAACTTTCAAGTGGTATCAGAGCTGCATTCATAAAATTATGTTTAAAAACTTTTTGAATTTTGATCCATGGCTAACTTTGGGAATCATAATACAATGGAAGGATATTCTATTACACGACCACCTTTGCTTGATAATCTTCCTTTTGATTTTTGGAAAACTCGCATGTCTACTTTTTTACAATCGATTGATTATCGCATGTAGATACTTATTAAAGAAGGATATTCTCCATGTTCTCGTGAACTTAATGAAATTAAAATTGAAGTACCTCTTACTGAATGGATTTTTTATGAAAGAGATTTGGCACAACCTAATGTAAAGTGTTTAAACTATTTTTTCTGAGCTTTAAAATATGAAGATTACATGTGTATTTCAACTTGTGCTTCTGGTAAAGAGATTTGGGAAAGATTGTACATTACTTATGAAGGAACTAATGAAGTTAAGTAATCTCATTTGAATATTTTGTTGCATGATTATGAACTTTTTTATATGAAACATCATGAATCAATTTCTAAAATGTATACAAGTTTTACTCAAATTGTAACTTCTTTGCATGCCTTAGGAAGAGAACTCACTAACTATGAAAAGGTGAATAAAATTTTGAGATGCTTGCCTTCCTCTTTTGATGCTAAAATCACTGCAATTACTAAATTTAAAGATTTAAATACTTATTCAATTGATAACTTATTTGGCTCACTCATTGCTTACGAGCAAGGAGTGAATCAAAGAAATCTAGATCTAGGTGAGAAAAAGAAGGAGAAAACTATGGCACTAAAGGCCAATAACTCAGATACTGATTCTTCTGGGTTTAAAAGTGATGATGTTGCCTTCATCACAAGACAATTTAAAAGCTTTCTAAGGAAGAAGCAAAAGAATCATCAAAAGTGGAAGAAAGGTAACAACAACATCATCATCATCATTATCAAGTCTTTATCCCACTACATGGGGTCAGCAACATGAATCCTTTTTCTCCATTGTGTTCTATTAAAAGTCAAATTCTCGTTTAAATCTAATAAAGAAAGGTCATTCCTAATATTTTTTAACCAAGTTTTTTTAGGTCTACCCCTACCTTTCTTAACATAAGTCAAATTTAATACCTCTACTCTCCTAACCGGGTCATCGGAAGGCCGCTGTATTATGTGACCAAACCATCTAAGGAGGCTCTCTCTAATCTTATCTTATACTGAAGCTACTCTAACCTTTTCACGTATATGCTCATTTTGTATCCTATCTCTAAGGGTAAAGCTACTCATCCACCTGAGCATCCTCATCTCTGCCACACTTAACTTAGTATTATGCTTCTCTTTTAATGGCCAACATTCGGCACCATAAAGAATTGCAGGCCTCACTACCATCTTATAGAATTTTCCCTTAAGCTTGAGGGGTACATTTCTATCACATAACAAGCCCGATGCATTCCTCCACTTCAACCATCCAACTTGAATTCTGCTGATAATATCCCTATTGTTAGGAAAGTTGCTATTTGCATGTTTTACATTATTGCAACTTGTATAGTTTTGATGATTCTAAATATTATTGTTTTATGTGTTTACATTTACAAACTAGATAAAGTTAGTTACAATAAGTATCATCCCTATACGTCATGGATCCCAATCACGTAAGTACAGAGTTTATTCAAGAAAAAATGTCCCTTTAATTCAAATTGGTACTGTTTCTCAACTAATACCTCCTTTTATTATGTTTTTTAGTGTTTATATTTGCTTGCGAAATGCAACCCAGCAGTTGCGAAATTATTCCTTGACTCTTTTTGCGTAAGCCAAATCTTCTGGACAATTATTGCCATTTTTCTTGAGTTTTCATTTTATATCAATATGCAATCATCCTTGTTTCATTATTTTATTTCTACTGCTTAGGTGGCTTGGCAAGATCACGCTTGAGACATATATCTCTCAGATCCATATTTGGCTTCGGTGAGAATGGAGTTTGACATTTATAAAATGTTTTTTTTTTCTTTTTATCTAATTCTAATCAAATAGCTTCTTTAACTAACGTGTTTTCTCTAATAAAATAAACAACTGAGTCATCGTATCATTTTTTGGTTATAAGCAAACAATGAATATATGAGTTTGGTTTTCTTTAGGAATAATTTTTGTCTTCTATTCTGATATAAATTGTGTTAGAACTGATTTGATCATTTATTTTAAAATTAATGCAATTTAAAATTTTCATATACAACACTATTCTTCATACAACAACAACAACATCAAGCCTTTATCCCACTACGTGGGGTCGGCTACATGAATCCTTTTTCTTCATTGTGTCCTATTAAAAGTCAAATTCTCGTTTAAATCTAATAAAGAAAGGTCATTCCTAATATTTTCTAACCAAGTCTTTTTAGGTCTACCCCTACCTTTCTTAACATAAGTCAAATCTAATACCTCTACTCTCTTAACTGGGTCGTCGGAAGGCCGCCTTTTTATGTGACCAAACCATCTAAGGCGACTCTCTCTAATTTTATCTTCTACTGGAGCTACTCCAACCTTTTCACGTATATGCTCATTTCGTATCCTATCTCTAAGGGTAAAGCCACTCATCCACCTGAGCATTCTCATCTCTGCCACACTTAACTTAGTATTATGCTTCTCTTTTAATGGCCAACATTCGGCACCATAAAGCATTGCAGGCCTCACTACCATCTTATAGAATTTTCCCTTAAGTTTGAGGGGTACATTTCTATCACATAACAAGCCCGATGCATTCCTCCACTTCAACCATCCAACTTGAATTCTGCTGATAATATCCCCATCTATTTCACCATCACTTTGAACAATTGATCCAAGATATCTAAAACGTGTACTCTTATTAATGACTTGATCGCCCAAAGTCACAATCCCCTCACTAGGTCTATTACTACTAAAATTACACTCCATATATTCCGTTTTAGATCTACTCAAGCGAAAATCTTTAGTCTCTAATGTTGACCTCCATAATTCAAGTTTACTTTTAATTCCCTCTCTAGTCTTATCAACAAGAAGAATATCATCAGCAAAAAGCATACGCCAAGGTACATCCTCTTGCAAATGTCTAGTGAGAACATCCATGACTAAAGCAAATAGATATGGGCTTAAGGCTAATCCTTGATGTAACCCAACCGAAATAGGGAAATACTTGGTCAAATCATCTTGTGTTTGAACACAAGTAATAGCTCCTGCATACATATCTTTAATGATTTGAATATAAGCATTATTGACTCCTTTCTTTTCAATAACTCTCCATAGCACTTCTCTTGGAACTTTATCATATGTTTTTTCTAAATCAATAAATATCATATGTAGATCCTCCTTATTTTCTCTATATTTCTCCATCAAACCTCTTAATAAATATATGGCTTCCATAGTCGACCTACCCGGCATGAATCCAAATTGATTTTGAGAAACAATAGTATCACGCCACAACCTATGCTCCATAACTCGCTCCCATAGTTTTAAAGTATGACACATTAACTTAATACCTCTAAAAGTGGAACAAAGGTAAGGGAAACAAAATTTTTAAGAATTCTTCTGATGTTATTTGTTTTGAATGCAGGAAGCCTGAACATGTGAAAGCTCATTGTCCTACACTTGAGGATCTCTCAAGCAAAGAAAAGAGTGAGGAGAAACCTAAGTTCATGAAGGATATGAGGTAAGTCCAAAAGGCATTCTAGCATGAATCTGCATCTAACTCCTCTAAGACTGAGGCTGAGGAAGAGACAACAAACTTGTGTTTAATGAAAGATGATCATCTTGATCAAAGTGAAGAAGAGGCATGTAAATCAACCTATGACCAATTACTTGAAATATGTGAGAAAATTCATGCATCATATAGAAAACTTAAGAAAACTCATGCTAGTTTGAAATTGGAGTTTTTGAATTTACAAAAAGAGCATGAAATTTTGATTAAAGATCACCTCCAAATTTAAAGCAATCACAGGTCTCTACTTGATAAATTTGATGATTTAAATAAAAATCATTCTGAATTAATTGTTGAGCATGATACTTTGAAAGCTTCCTACACCTAATTTGAATCTAATTTTAAAGCTTCTACTAAAGAATATGAGCATAAAAAGTACTGTTTGGAAGTTTATTTAGAAAATTCTAACTTGGGGCTTAAAGCAAAATTGAATACATTTGAGAGAAGTTGGAATACATGAATAACTAATTTAAAGCCTAAACCTAGGAAGAAGCATTATAACCCGAACCGATTAAGAAATTCTTTTCCTAGTGTTAGATATTTTTCATGTGGCATGTTAGAACACATAGCACACACTTGCACCATTCACCATAGTACACATTGGGTTTAGAGACCAAAATAGCACGTTTCACAGCATAACATAAATGCATTACATTCTTCTTTTCATAAGGATAGACCCAAACCTATTTGGGTTCCTAACTTTGACGGTTGATGATTTTTGTAGGTGTACTCTCACCAAAGTCCTCGTGAGAGCTTGGACATCGGAGGCTCGCGGCTTATAAATTGCTTAAACTTACTGCTTAATAATTTCTGGATTGCATACTCTGTTGTTATCTGTCTTTAATTTTTTGTGTTAAGCTTTTCAAGTTTGTTGTTGTTTTTTACTTTGGCTTTCATTTTACTTTATGATAAATTCATCTAGTTTTTATTTTTTTTAGCCAATGTTTAAACATCTCTAAATCAGTTAAAGGGAGAAACACCGTTGATGGTTTCCCTCCCTCTAACCTCTTTTAGTGGTATATTTTTTTTTTCTAAACAAAAGACTTTCTCAAATTAACAAATGTATTTTGAAATTAAGATATTTTCTATCTTTCTACAATAATCTATCTTATATATATAATGTTCAAATTTTTTATATATCTTTCAAGTTAATTGAAATCTTGCCATTACATTTATCATATGATTGCTAAGTTTACTTGTGGTCTATTCTTTCCTATATTAGAGAGTGAGTCTTTCTTCTCTAACATCTAGAAGATCTACTCACAACTAAAAATGTTTAAGAGTTTTTGAAAAGGGGTCTAGTTTGCAAAAATAAAAAAGAAAAGGAGGCTAATGACGCCAAAACAAAAAGATGCACAATGACACCAAATTGAAAAATATATACAAAGTGTATCAAAAATCGAAAGATGCATAAAGTGCACCATTCAAATTAACAAGAGGCATAAAATGAGCCCACAAAAGATAAGCTTATCTCTCTTTCAAACTTTTAAAAATTTTGGAAGAATTCATGGATTACTTGATATCTTTCAAAGGCTTGATTTCAAATTCTATGATTGAGACAAATTACTTTGGTATATTATTTTATACGATATTTTCTCTGGAACCAAGTTTTGAACAGATCTTTTTTCTTACCATATTAGTTTGTTCTGAGTTAGGTCTTTTTTTCTAAAAAGATGATTTTGCCCTAAAAGAAGTTTTAGCTAGGGTTAATATGATCAGATATTCTACCATTTCATATTTCGACATTGTTAACTCATTGGTCTTACAAATCTTTAAAATTTAATTACTTGGAGCATTTATCATATTTATGACTTGCTAAAACTCAAAAAAAATTTGTTTTTGTTTTTTGTTGTATTTCTATCCTTTTTATTGATGTTAAGTTTCTTAGGCCTTATCTAATCATCTCCATCCATCCTCTGATTCTCAAATTTTTGTTCACATCATCCCGGCCGATACCCCTATCGGCTAGGATGATCCGATCAATTTACTCTAAAAACCCCCCTCTACCGACTGATTTGATTTTTTACTTCAGATCTGTTTGGACGATCCATAATCGACCCGGACGATCTGATCGTCTTTTATTTCAATCTTTTTTTATCGGCCTGGCCGATAGGTTTTTCAACCCAGACGATGTTCTCCTCTTTATGGAAAATCGGCCTAACTGATCCACATGTTTGTCTTAGATAATACACGTGGATTTACATTTAAAATCTTTAAAATCGACTGGGATGATCCATTTTTAGAAAATCGGCCCGATCGATCCACCTGTTCGGTCCGGCCGATACACATGACACATGATTTAAACATTTTAAATTCGGCCGGTACGATTCATTATTAGACATCATCTTGGACGATCCACTGAATTGGCCCGGATGATCTACATTTCAACGGTCGTCCGGCTTAACTCTTCTGGATGATCGCCTGTGTCGAATCGTCCAAGCTGATATCTGATCAACCTGGATGATCGGACCGTCTTTTTGACCAATCGGCCTATACGTAATTATTGAACCTTATTAGCCTGGACGATCCTGCGATAGGCCTGGCCTATATGGCCGATCCTTTAAATTCAAAGACTTCTAGCCATTTTCTTCACTCAAGCTTTCTCAAACTCCTTGTATTATTGCTCTAGGGCTCTATTCTCTGAAAATGGCAGGAGGGAAGCACTCACGTCATCTTTCTGGCAGTTCCTCGAGGGCCACTCTGGACCCTCGATTCCTGGAGTCCGATGCTCAAGCCGCCTACTAGCGCTACAAGGAGGCTGGAATCACAGTCTCGCGGACCGTTAATCCAGATTATCTCTCTTATCTGGTAGTTAATTTATTTGCCCATACCTCCTTGTGCTTTCTTTTGACTCTAGTTGTCCCCTTCAATTTTAAACTTTTGTTTGATTTCTTCGGAAGCCTTAGAATTAATTCTTCTTACACTGTTTGCCTCATATATGAATCGACAGCCCATCGAGATCACATATCAGAATTGCCAAGAACTTCTACAACTTTCCACCACAGGGGATAAACTCCATACCCTATGTTCTGATCCTGATTATGACTGTGCTCCGGCCATTCACTTCCTTCGAAACACCACAACCCACTTTCATGTTGGAGAGACTAGCTCTTTACTCAAAGATGCTAGGACTATTCAATATGTCATTCGCACCTCTAAAATCCCAAAGGTTGGTGATCGTGTCCACATTACTTCTCTTCTTTCAATCACCACTTTTTATATTCTAGCCCATCGCAAATTCAATGCAACCAACCTGATCTTTCGCTACATCAATCACTTGACTAAAATTCGAGATCCAAGTCATAGAAGGAAACCAAATCTTGCCCTAGGACATCTCATTGCATATATTCTTGAAACAAAATATATCCTCCAATATCCTACTCCACCATATCTCCCCATAGTACTCATCTCCACCCTGGGGATGGGGAAGCTCGGGCTGAGGAGGAGGAGGCTTTCGCTCCTGTTCCTAAACCTGTCCCGCTCTGCCAGCACTCTCAGCTGGATCAGTTGGTGAAGCGATTCGACTAGTGGAAGCTTCGCATGCTGAGGACTTAGTCCATTTTGATTCCTACGTTGCACACCACCATCAACAGCATGACCACATGGCCTGGTTTGGATCTCAGTTTGCTACGATGACTAGCTACTTTCAGCAACCACCACCACCACCTCCTTCAGATGATCAAGGGCCACCGTTTTACTAGATTTTCTTTTTCTTTTTGTCGTTGTAGTTTATTTTCTGTTTGATTATTATTTAGTGTCTAGTTTACTCCTGTTTCTTCTCCTTATTATGATGTCAAAAGGGGGAGTAGTATGTTGTAATGTTTTTGTCTTGTACTTTTTTAATCTATTTTTTCCTTACACTATTTGCACTGAATTGCCATAACTGCTTGTAACTTTTTCATTTTGTTTTTCATCGGAGATTGCTGCAAATCTATTTTTCATGGATTATGATTTTGATGATATCAAACACACTTGTTTCTCTACAACTGCCATTCCTACTGACATTTCAGGACCACAAGATCAGAGGGCAATCAAAACCAGCTTAAGATTGCATAGACTAGGTCTTAGTCAGTTTGTAATATATTTTTTCCCTTTCTTGAGTCAATTATAATCTTTGAGGTGTCTGATGCTAAGTAACCCTACACACACACACTCACACTTGAGTGATTTTTTCTATCTGAATTTAGAGTTTTCTGGTTTTGCTCACATTAGCCGGGATGATATTTATATCGACCTGGACAATAAGTTCAAAAATAGAAACCCTAATCAGGGCATCATGGTTAAGGAAGCCGTCATTAAGCCAATCAGCTTGGATGATATTTTATCAGCCATGATGATAGGTTCAAATCAGAAAGAATTATCCGCCATGTTCTATTTAGGTATTTTTTATTTTAGGACATCAGCCAGGATGATATACTATCGGTCTGGACGATGTAGCATAATTATGCCTAAATTGATCTGGTAATTAAGGAAAGTAATTAAGGTTGATTGCACAATCCATCGACCGGGCCGATCACAGGATCGCCCGGGACAATCGTGTGGATGATTCACATCGGCCAACTTCAATTCAGGACGATGTCCAGGATGATTTGGCTTGGATTTGAACTAATCGGCCAGGATGATATTCTATCGGCCTTGATGATGTGACCAAAATTACTCTAATCGTCCTAAACCGATCAGGCTGATTGAGCAAAATTTATATTGATCAGCTAGGCCGATACCCCTATCAGCCTGGACAATAAAGTTGATTTGTATAAAATAAGAGTTATTCCGAAGCTCTTCTAATTAAGATCTCTTACTCTACCTTAGAGGAGATCATTTGACGATGTCTTGACCTAAGAAAGCCTAAAGGAGAGGGAGAGAGAGGGAGAGAGAGAGGATTTTGTGCGGGGGAGCTTGTGAGGGGAATTCACAAGGGTTGCTCCAAGCATTGTTCCACTTCTTCTTCCACTAGAGTCTCTTATCCTTCGAAGGATTGAGAGAGGTGAGCTTTAGCAATAGATCAAGGTTCTCTGCCTGCTTTAGGAGGAAGCAAAAGGAGTTAGGTTCTCTGCCTCGCCAGGGTTGACAGAAAGGAGTTTTGTGAGGGCTTCTCCATCTTGCTGTGGAAGCAAAAGGAGAGTAACTTTTGTAGTGCAATACTCAGAGAGCGCCTCTGGTGAGTGGACGTAGGTCGAGTTGACTGAACCACTATAAATTTTTGTGTTCTTTTTCTACTGCTTCCGCTTTTAATTTTTTGCACTTTGATTAACATTGTGGTGAATCTTGGTTTGAGTTTTGTGTTTTGATTGTAATAATTTTTAAAATACCAATTCACCCCCCCCCCCCCCCCCCCCTCATGGTTAGTGTTGGGCCAGTTCATAGAGTTTAACATCCCTAACAACTTTCAGTTTTCTTAGCATCAAAATTATCATGTGAAACCTCTTTCTCGATAGCAATAAGCTTCAGAGAAACAAAAACCATGTTTCCATCATTAACATTTTGACAAAAAAAGAACATTTTGTAAACTAGCAAAATTCTGATTTAACGCACAAGGCATTTAAAAAAGAGGTAGAGTGGAACTTACAATAATACCATTAATAGGAGAAATATATGTCAACACGATAGGAACCCCCCAATCTAGTATTTGAAGATTTAAAATATTATAATGCTTTGGAATATAATTAATAAGAGGAGAGACAATCAAATCATTAAATGGTTCATTTGACTTTTCTAGAAAGCCATCTAGCTAACCCACACAAGCAGAGGTAGAAACAACATTAATTGGAAGGTTATTATCTTGATTCATAGAATGCATGTCATTAGTTTCCTTAAAGGGGGAAACCACCATGCTATTTTTGTTAACAATCGACTTAGAGATCTCCATAGGAGACAATTTTTTCTTTCTTAGGGAAGATACAAGTTAAAATAATCTAAAATCGCATGACCATAAGTTTTACAATGATTACATAAGAGAAGGATTTTTTCAAATTGAACTTTTTGCAAATATTAAATGTTTTCAGGCTAGTTAAATCTCTTTATGAGACTTTTTTGATAATATTCAGCTCAGCATAGACACGAGCAACATAAGGTCATGACCAAGCAGCTGTTGCTTGATCCATCTAAAGAGGTTGTCCAAAAACATAAGCTAAAACATGAATAATTTGGGAGTTAAACATTTACAAACGTAGGATTGAGAACAAAATTCAGACAGGAACAATATGAGACTTTTCTTTGATGTAAAAAAAGGAAGTCCACTTTAAGATCCTGATCACTTACCAGTAAAATATAAAGTAAGATATCTTTGAAAAAATTTGGCAACAGTCAAGATCGTTAGAAAGTTGAATAACCACATGTCTGGAATCCAACATTCTAATAGAAAAGGACCCTTATAGTTTAAGATTGACCAAAAAAAACATGTATCGAATCAAGATTGGTATGACATAGAGCAAAATTTTCAACCATGGTAAACGCAAAAGGTGCATTAAGTTTCTCAATGCTATCTTCCCCAAACATCACTGCATGTACACCTTTAAAGGATATATGCATGAAGGAAATATAAAGAAGAGAAGAAGTAGCAGCTCTAGAAGCCACATCGCAAAAAGATTTCGAGTTATTATCAAGTTCAGGGAAACCACAAAGCTTTACGTGATTAATGGGTCGGCTGGATCCCCTTGGGTTAGAGGACGGCAGCCGTCACAAACCCCAAGAACAACAGAACAAAACTAGCAGACGGAAAGAACCGAAAAATGAATGAAGAAAATAAAAAACATCAAGGGCCATAATTGCCTTCAGGCCACTTAGAAAACGCTCAACTACAAACTATAGCAGCAAGAAGCTCAAGAAAGAGTGGTCAAAGATTGCAATCCAACAAAATCCCTAAAATGGCTAGAGCACTGAGAGACGAAGATGAGGCTTTATGAGAGGAGGACACTTTGATTCGGGGATTAAGGCTTTTTATCGGAAGCATATATAAATTCATTGAAATGCAAAAAAGAGGTTTCTGATATTTCATATTTGATGTTGCGTTCTAGAGAGATCTTTCTTTTCACTCAATATGAAAAATAAGGAAAATAAGAACTTATTGTTTAAACTGAGGATCATAACCCTATTTGTAATGTAGTTTTTATTTTATTTTTGGCAATTAATAAAATAAAATAAAATGCAAACTCTTAGTTAATTCTACTCCATATTAAATGATATATCATATATGACAAATAATAAATAAATCTCAGATAGATCAAAATTTCGTAGGCTTAGTTTTAAATATCTCCGAATTTAAGAACAATAAAAAAAAATGTTTGGCAATATTTGGAATAGCTTGCCAAAATCCTGGTTGAATTGCGATAGCAACCGCCACATATTCCATTCAAATAAATTCACTCAGAAAAAGTACGTGCTCAAAAACTGCTCTTCTAATTCATGATCGTTATGTCATATTGAGAATTTATGAGCACTTTAGGTGTTTTTGTGTCTGGCACATTAAAGTTTTGACGTCGGATTATTCTGCAAAAAGCAATCAAGAAAAAAGGATCAACGCATTAATTATATATTTTTTTATAGTCAGAATTAACCAAATCAAAACCTTCAATCCGCTTTTAAGCAATGATCTCGCATTACTTGCTCTTTCCCATCGCATTCCAATCGCTGCATCTGCGAGCAATGGAAAGCGGGAAGGTACAGCGGTAAGCAATAGAAATTTCGTCGGTTATAACCAAGCACCCAATTCCCGCCTACTACCTTCCATACTGTAAACACCAGGTTCATAAATTTGTGTTAATCGCTTTAAATTTGTCCTCGTCATATTCTGATCGATCAGAAAATTTATATATATATATATATATATATATATATATATTTAAATTATACAGTGAAAATACGTTACATAGCAAACTACAGAAACACTAAAAAAAGAACTTCCAAATCAACTTATTTACAACCGTATATACCATGATTTTCTATTATAAAGACCTCTGTTTTAATTGCCGCATTCACGCCACATATTTATCATCTCGGTAGATGACAGGGAAATGAGGAGCCCGTTACTCCATCTTAATGTCTACGGAAATGAAATATTGCTTATTCGTAAGACAAAAACTCCCACCACTGAGAGCAACCACCGCCATTCATCAGCTGATCTGACGGCCAACCGGTACTGTGGAAGCAGAACTGTTTTTGTTCTGTACTGTCATCCGAAACCAAAATCCTGCCACCCCCAGCTTGTTCCTTCGTTTTGTGCAGATGATGCTCCACCTCCTTACCCACTGAAAGGTGGTTCACTTTCCTCTCCACATCATAATTGTTCTTGTTTGAGGACAAGCTCAGTATCGGAGTTTTTTCCGCCTCACTGCGTGTTACAGTGAAGTCAATCTGCTTGCTGCTCTCCTTTTTCTCCCGTTGATTATTACTCTCCACCATCTCCGCAAGCCTTTGCACCTGAAAAAAAAATAATTAGCACCTCCAGACTGTTCAGCTAGCGCATCAATTAACCACCAATTAAGAAAGAAGAGAAAACAGGGGATGGGTAGATGCAAGTAATATAAGTCATTGTGCTAACCTGCACGGATAAAACATTTTTCTGGTGGAGCAAGGACTCGAAGGAGGAACGGAGCGCATCGTAGTCTGCGCTGAGAGCGGCATAAGCTCGCTCAAGCTGCTTGGACTTCCATCGAGCACGTTTGTTTTGAAACCATATAGCCACTTGCCGGGGCTGCAGACCAAGCTCCTTAGCCAGCTGCTGCTTCTTCCTGGGCTCTAACTTCGCCTGTTCTTCAAACATCACCTCCAGTGATTTCACCTGCGTCTCAGTGAACCGCCTCTTCTTCTCCACCGCCAACTCCGCCGCCGCCGCCGCCGCCGCCGCAGAAGCTGCAGCATCATTCTCACAGCCGCTACTACTGCTGTTGCTACTACTCAGCATCATTATATCGATCAAATTTCCCACCGCATTCGAATCCATCATCATCTGCAGCCAGCATTCGTGAAATACGGGAAGCGAAAGTGTCGGGAGATTTAGAAAAGCTTTCGCCGGCGTGGTTTGGCGGGAGATATAGATGAGCTGCCGAAATGGGGGGAGGAGGGTAGAGAGCCAATGGAGGAAAGGCGGGCGGGGAAGTTGGCGTGAAGGACTTGCCCGCCTTGGCTTTGCAAGCTGTCTTTCTATTGATTCCACGTAGCTGTTGCTTAACATTTTGTTCCTCATAGATCTCTATCTGTCTCTGTCGCCTTAGGGGCCTACATAGCTCTCCCATTTCTGTATTAAGCAGGAACGCCGATAAACCCAGCGATAGAAAAACGAAGTAAATACAAATGAACCATGCGCGTCAGATCATTATTCAAACTTATAATCTATTTTAATTTATTAAATATTTTAAAACAATTAATATTTTTATTTTTATATAAAAAATCTTGCATTTAAAAATATATTTAAATTGAATCACATTCAATTCATAGTTCATATTTACATTAAATATATCAAGAATTAACATTGTTTGAACAGCAGTTTTTTTAGCGTAATTTTTTTTACTTAGAAAGAATGATAAATTATGATTTATATCATTTATATTTAATCTTGATAAATAAATTTCAAGCCATTTTTCTCATTTATTTATTCTCACATTTAACCATTATTTTATAAAAGTGGTTTTATTTATTTTAAGTAATTAGAATAAAAAAAGAATATTTTGATAAGATTTCTTGATTTTATCTTTTAAATTAATTATGTATTATATCATTTTAAATTTCATTTAAAAATATAAATTTAGTAATATTATTTTTATCAGAATAATTTAATGAACTTTTGTAAATAATATTTTTTGTGTGATTAACTATTTTTATTAGGCATTTAACCTTTTTCCATGGAGATCGGAAAATTAATTTCGAGGGTTAATGGTCATTCATGTTTGATTTGTATATTATTATTATAAATAAGTTATGAATAATTATATTAAATATTAAATTTAATTTAATATAAATATAAATAATAATAATAATAAATTAAATATATATATAACTTCTAGCGGCTAAGTAATTTTCCTTGGAGTGACGTGTTAGCCTTGGTGGGGGCCATTGGGCGGACTCATGAGGACGTGTCGGCTGAGAGACGTGGCATTGGTCATCTCAGAAGACAGGTGGAAGACTAACACAAAATGCGTGGGAGTGTGGGATACGCTGCTGGGGGTCGCCGTCGACCCGCACAGGCCAAGTGCGGCGGGTAAGGACGTGGGCCTCTTCTTCGATTTCTTCTCTTTCTCGCTTGATCCTTATCCTGATCTGGATTTTTTCCTCCCATTAAGCTACTTATCGAATCATAAAGGAATTTGTTTAGTAGCGTCTTTATATTGTTAATTTAAAAAATGCTTACATAAATAATTAAAGATGCTAATTTTATATTTGTTTATAAGAAAAATAACATAATATTTAAAATAAGGGCTATGAAATGATTAAATTTTAGAATGAATTTTTCCAGGATTACGGATTAAAAAGTTATTAGGAAAAAGAAACCTGAAGCTGAATTAATTAAAGAAGGATAGTACATGCGAATCATTTTTGCGTTTTTTTTAAAGAACGCAATTCTATTTTACATTTTTATTGTGAATGCAGGATAAAAAAAGGCAATATCGATTAAAAATGTAATTTTTTGTGTTCACCATAGAGAACGCGAAATGATTTTGCGTTTTATTCAGCCGATGAAATTTAATTAATATTAATTTAAATAATTGTTAAGAGATGGATGGGAGATCCAAGAGAGAAGAGGAGAGAGAGACTATTAAATTTTTAATATTTAATTTTTATAACCTTTAGTTTTTAACATTATGTATGATTAATTAATAAATTTTTTATATTAATGTATATAATATATTAAAAATATATATTATTAAATATTATTAAACTGTTGCTGGTTAGAATATACATGGCGATAGAGTTAGAATTCACGTCTAAATGTTATACGGATATCCAACAGACAATTAGAAATATAATATTTTTTACATGAAAAATTCTGGAAAAGAAAAAAAATAAAAAGCCACTTCCCGTTGAATTGATTCCATTAGTATTAATAGAATAAATTACAACTGATCAACCCGTCGTATTGAGAACGATTAGATAACAAAAATCAATTATCAGATTGAAATCTAGTATCGAGTACATATCGGATAAAAATCCTGTGATGTGTGGTGGTCTGGCGAAAATTCAGGGTTTGTTGGTGGCCAAGAAAAAGTTCGGCTTCAGTTGGTGGCCGAGCAGAAGTCTGGCGTCAGTTAGTGTCCGGGCAAAAGTCCGGCAGTGGTCGAAGAGTCTCGTGGCAAGAAAATATAGGTTGTCTCTCTTCCTTCTCTTCCTTGCTTGAGTCCTTTTCGATGAAGAATGAGGGGATTATTTATGTTTTTATGAGAGTGGCATAACCATTAAATACAAGAGAGATCAAGGGTAAGTTGTGAGTGGTTTGAATGCATGGCTAATATTAATTCCCTTGATTAAGAACTATTTATTGGGCATTTAAATTCCCTAATTATATCATAATTGGACGATTATGAGCTTGTTGGATTAGTCTCATCAAGTCGGTCGATTCAAATATAAGCATGTAATATTTGTAAATTATTTGATAACTTAATTTATGGTTTAAACATTCCAAATGTGCTTCGGGTCATTTATTTGGATCCTTTTGGGCTCGGATTAAGTCGAATGTGGTGTAGTTGGGTTCGAATTTTCGAGACGTCTAGTTAGACTGTAAGTTTGTTGAAATTGAAGTTTAGATGATCCTAATTTTAATTTCAAAAATTTTCCACTTGATTTTTCATCAAGATTTGTGCCCAATCAAGATAAATTTTTGATGACATATTAGTTGCCCCCCATTTTAAGACGTCGAAGCTTTAGAAGCCAAAAATATGCATCAAAGCCTTTGGAGAATCTTTTTTTAACATTTGAAACTCCAAAATAATTAGATTGTGAGCGTAGAGGTCCTAATTTACTTTAAAAGTGCAAAAATTGAGTCTAAATGTCAAAAAATTATTTCAGAGTCTAAAAAAACCTCTGATTTGGATTGTTTGAACTGAAAATTGAGCTCGGACATGAATGGCTGGCCGAACCAATGAGCAACCGACTGCTACCACCTGAGGCGGCACTTGTCGCAATGCCTAAAAAGACTCTACCCCTGGGGCACACGACCTGTGTAGAGCAGCCAGTTAAAATCGGCTATGGTTATTGCTATTTAATTTTTTAAAATATTTATTATTTTGTTTTCTTTTAGTAATTTCTAAAATTTTAGAATTAGAGCCAAACAATTCCTAAAAAATTTTTAAAAAAATTGGAGGCAAATTTCACCTCCTTTTATGGACTATTCCCATCTCCCCCCCCCCCCCCCTATTCCCATCCCCCCCCCCCCCCTCGTTTTCCTTCTCGTTATATAAATACCCCCTTTAGGTAGGGGGAAATAGTCCCCTTCTCATTTTCTTTATTCTCCTTCTAACTTTATTACAATTGAGGCATTCCACTACCTTAAATAGGTGGCATGCTCTAACAAGTATATGTGCTCCTCTCTTATGTAATAGTTAGAATTTTCAGGTTTCTCCTCCATTTCTTCCCCATTTCTCTTCTTACGCAATAGGATTTCCAATGTTTTTGGTAAGTGGCATCCCCTATCAAAATTTAGTGTTCATTTTTAGTGTAGAAGCTCAAATGAGTGAACATGCCTCCATTAAAATTCCCCAAGCCAAAGGAGATCATCATGTTGCCCAACACGAAGGTCTAAAGAAGGGTTAGATGGTGGCTAATACTAATGATGTCTCCTCCACCATAACTAGCAATTTTGTGATTAATTTAAAGAAAATTTTCATTTCCTAATTGATCTTATGATGAAGGTGCCTGAAAACTTATATCATTTATGTTATCTTCCTTGAGGATTCTCAATTATTTATAAGTTCAATTTTTTAGTAGGGCTTTGATTTCTATCTCCCCCAGAGTTGGCCAATATTTTAGGGACATGTGGAGTGAGTTTGTTCCAATTTTCTTGTAGAGCCATATCGATCATAATAGGATTAATTATATTTTTTAGAGATTATGGTGCGATGTTTACTCTAGAGTGCCTTTCTCAAATGGGTCAACTTACTTATAATATGTAGGGTTGTATCACTTTCAAATCTAAATGGCTAGGAATTCGCACTCGAGACCACTATAAGAGCTGGATTAATGGATTATTCTTTGTGTAGAATGATTGGAATCATTTGGAGAAATGGGGAAAGATAAAGGATCTATCTATTCCCCCTCACTATGAGGTACATTATTTGAGCAAATAAGTAGATGAAGAGTATTTATTCAAGGTGAAACTATTTACTTAGGTAGGGAGATCACTTGCATAATTGTTAAAGAAGTTAGCCAAATTTATGGAGACAGTTGTCCACACTTTTAAGGTTCCTCTTAAACAGTCAAGGAATGATGGAGATCTGCAGGCTTCTAAAAAGAAAATTGTAGAGGAGATTTTGACACTTACCAGCAAAGGTTACTATTCTTTTCCATCCAAATTATACATTCTAAAAGATATTTTGAAATATCATTATGTGAGACGCTGATGAGTTGATAAACTTGTGAGTTCACATTTTCATTTTTATATTTCTTTTGCATAAAAGGATATACCTTACAAATTATTTCTTATATTTTTAGCTGTTACAACATATGTAACTTGAATATGAATTAACCAAGACCTTGAATGATTGGAATAATGAATTTGTGAAGGATAGGTATCTTTAAGTAGAATAAAATAAGATGTATGATGGCAAGATCAAGGAGATGAATGTAGTGGAGCAGCTAGTAGAGTGGAGAGCAAAATTGGTTACCATGACGACTTTAGACTCTTTACAGAATTAATAGATGGATCACATTCATATTAAGCTGGTGGATGTACAGACGACAATCAATCTACATGTGAAAGATCAGTAGATCCTTGAGTAGAAGATAATAGCTTTTGATAATGAGAATAAGAGATTTCAAAGTCTATTGTTTGAGAAGGAAGTCAAGTCCAATCATAACTTCACCTTCTAGAGTTGTAGAAGAATTCAAGAAGTATGTTTCTTTCAATATTATAGTTTAAGATCATGTTTAGGAGGTCTTGGTTCTCACAAAGAAAATCTACATATTGCTTCTCTTCATTTGAGAGAAGATACCTAATATAAATAGTCCTTGAAGGTTTTTCTTCTGATATAGATATAAAAGTGAGGCTTTCTTTGGGAGAAGCCCTCTGAGGGATATCCTCATTCTAGAGATCAAAATCCTTAATACTTAGGGTAACTGATGGGCATTGTTGAGCCTGCCTAACATAGCAAGATTGTGCCACTTGTTAATTTCCCATTACTACACCGACTCCTGCCAAAGTAAGAAATTTCAATTTAAGGTGAGGGATGGAGGCAATAATCCCAAACATTGATTGGAGTGAACATCCAAAGATAGTATTATAAGCCAATTCTAACTTTATTACAGAATTAGATGGAGTACGGAGTCTATCGAGAAAATTCTCTAAGTACAACAGGGAGATTAATTATTTCTTTTACCCATATAGGTCAATTATTAAACAGATATTTCGAACCTACGGCAGGTGGTCAATATTTTTCTTTAGTAAGACCCACATTGAGAAAAGCTTAGTAGAATAAGACACCCATGAAACTTACACTATCCATCCAAAATTTTTTTACATTGTAACATGGGTCACCTATCCCCATATTAATCATGAGTGGATCTTGATGATGCATTTTTTACTCCCTCCAAATTAGAATAATCCAAAGTAATAGAATAATAAATACAAGACTTTTTTGGTGTCGACCTTTTATCTACAACCATTAAGACTTTATTAGGCTACAAAGGGATCACAATGGCTTCAATCCCACCAACTATTTGATAATTATTCAACAATTTTATTTGCTGTAGTTGATTCCCCACAATAGGACAAACATTATCTCAAGCAGATGGATTTTGAATAAATTATCAAAGATAGCCTTGTTTCATAAGTATCTTAATTTCATCCTTGAGTTACTTAAAGGTTTCAATTGTGTGCCTACAATTAGGATGGAAATGAAAGTATTGATTTTAATTTCTTAGCTTTGGCTTCAAAGGTTTAGGCCACTTAACATTTTTTTTTTCATTTTTAATGGTCATCAGTACATTTACTTGAGATACATTCAGTGGTTTATACTCCTCTTGTCAAGGCTCACATTGTGGCAATGTGGGTTTATGAGACAAGTTATTCTTCCTTTGTTTCATTAACTACTAGAATGAGTTATCCATCCCTTATGCATTTTTACACTTTCCAATTATTTTTTCAATCCTCAATTTATGAGCATTGATGGATTCATCTACAAATATTTGTGCCTCGGCATAATGTATCATGTTCGGGTATAAAGGAACTATGTCTTATATAAGTGCCTAGTAAAGGGAACAAGGACAAAGGCCTCCAAGGAAAACAGCTCTAAATAATTCAGGATCCACTCCTGGAATTTATTAAACATCCCTAGAAAATCATTGAAAATACTTTTTAAGACATTCTCCTTCATTCTAGAGAATCTAGAGAAATGAGATGATTTCTTAGCAATTCTTTAAGTAGCAACAAATTATTTAACGAATACTTGGGCCAATTTGATGAATGTGGGGATAGTTTTGGTTAGAAGTGAATAGAACCACATTCGAGCTTATCCTTTAAGGGTGGCAGAAAAAACTTGGCAAAGGAATGTATCTAGGCTCGCTGGATATATATAGTGGTTTTATAGTTATTGAAATGCTCGTATGGTTTAGATCTCTCATCATAAGAATCAATGCTTAATAGTTTGAATCTTACAAAAATGAGGTGTTGAAGGATAACTTAACTCAGGGGTGATAAATCTTGAAAGTCCCACTGATGTAAAGACAGTCTTTATCCTCTCATTGGGATATCTTCTTGAATAAATCTCTATATTTTGTAGCGTAAAGCATTGTGTGGGAGATTAACAAAATGAGGTTGGGCTAAATCTTTGATAATAATGATAAAAATCAAGGTTTCCGACCTGTGCGTGAAGGATGCGTAGAGATTATTATGCTAGCATGTTCATTGTCTTGGCATAAAAGAGGATGCTTCCTTGACTGAGGAAGTCGAATATATGTATGAAGATGTTTAGGTTGAATACCCTCAGCTAATGGTGTATCTTAAGGGAGAAGAACCTCTTCTTGTCAATCTCTCATAAAAGTTAATATATCTCATTTTGAGATTCATCCCTTTTTCGAATATAATTTTCTAGGGAAGTTCCTAAAGTTCCATCTCCAATAGCTTTTTTCCCAACAGGATAAAAAGTGGCAGATACTTGGCCTCTTTTATTCATAAATTAATTTCTAGATTGATGTGTGTTGGAGAGGGAGGTTCCTAAGATGCTATTATAATGCTTATTTTTCATTAATGTATTACTTAGGATAGTGGGATTGAAGTTCCCACAGACGGCACCAAATTATAATTCCTAGTAAAAATGATTCCCCTAGTATTTGAATAAATTATAAGTGACTGATCTGTCCTATTGAGGATGATTAGATCATAACAATTAACTATCAGGTTGAAATCTAGTGACAAGTGTAGATTAGATAGAAATCTGATGATGTACATTTGGCGGCAGCATAGAAGTCTAGCATTAGTGTTGTGACTTAGTTTTAAATTATTATTTTATATCATGTGATTTTTTTATGATACAAAAATATTATTGATTTGATTATTGTTTCTCCTAAAACAAATTAAAAAAATTATGCTTGTGTTATTTGTGTGTAATAATGTTTTAGGAAAAACAAACTCCAGACTGCTAAAGAATTCAAGACAAATAAGATTAGGGCTTCTTGTAATTGAAGTCTATATCTTTTTCTATTTTTCTTGATTCTGAGATAATGTGGGATTGTATTTGGGTAATCGTGCATACACATATGATGGGAGTGAGTCAAAACTTATATTTTAAAAAATAATCGTACTGTATGATTTGACAAGAACGTTCCTCTACAACATAGTTAATTGAATCATGCCTTATAAATTTTCTTTTATATTGTTCGTACTATACGACGTTGGATTCATACAAACAACATCTAGAGTATAAAATGGATATGTACCAGTTCATCCCAAATGAACTCACTGATTTTTTAACTGATCATACTGTACGATGTGGAGTTTGTACATATGACCTATAGAGTATGAAATGGGTGTGAACCAGTTCGTCCCGTATGAACAACTAAAAATTTTAAACTATTCGAACTGTGCAATATTATTTTCATACAAATGATATCGAAAGTATGAAATAAGCGTGTTCATGTTCATACCAGACAAATCATGATTTGTTTTAACTAGTTCATACTATACGTTGTAGGGTTCATACAAATGATGATTAGAGTACAAAATGGGTTCATACATAAACATACCAGACAAACCTATTCATTTTTGAACTATTTGTACTATAAGATGTCAGTTCATACATAAGACTGCCAGAGTATGAAATCAGTTCATACAAGATTATACAAGGATTTTTTTAATTGTTCATATGTACAAAGTATAATCGTACTGTATGATTCAAATATGTTTAACTTGATTTTTTTAGTTTTTTGGATAGCTTTTCTTGTCCTTTTATATATAAGGGTCATAAAAACTGAGTGTCCATACTTCTTCTGTGAATTTTCTCTTGAGAGTGAGAGTATTTTAAGAGAGTGTTTGGGAGTGAGACTTGAGAGATCTTGCAAGTGGAATTTATAAAGGGTTCATGAGGTTGGCCAAAGGTGAGGATCTATTTATAAGTTCTTTAAATCTCTGCCCTACTTCTTTGAATACTCTTGAGAGAAGATTTTGGAGAATATCCGATACTTTGCCATGACTAGGAGGGCGAGAAAGGATGCCGGTACTCTTCCATCACCAGGAGGGTGAGAAAAGACATTGGAACTCTTCCGTCATTAGGAGGGTAAGAAAGGACATTAATATTCTGCCATCACTAGGAGGGTGTGAAAGGACATTTGTACTCTGCCATCACCAGAAGAGTAAGAAAGGATGACGGTACTCTACCGTACTGAGGTTAGTGGAAGAGAGGTAATTGTAAGGGCTTCTCCATCTTACTATGAGACAAAACAAAGAGTCACTTTGGTATAGTGTAATACTTAAAGAGGGAATCTTCAGGAAGTGGACGTAGGTCTACTAGGACCAAACCACTATAAAATTTTGTATTATTCTATCTTTACTTTTAATTGCATTTTAATTTTTCAACAAGTTTAAATTTTAGTGGTATGAAAAAAATTTTGAGAAAATTTTATCATTATGTAAAAAATGTTAAATTAATTTTTTTAAATTACTAATTTACCCAACCCCCACCCCCACCCCCACCCCCAACTTGGTTAGCCTTGGGACAGTAGCATTAGGTCTAACAACTTATTCAAACTTTCAATTAATTGGTGGCAAGATAGAAGTTCTGCATTAGTCAATGGCTTGATGAAAGTCCGACAGTGGTCGAGGAGTTTGGTGGCAAGAAAAATCTAGTTTGTCTCTCTTCCTTCTCTTCATTCTCTTCCCTAATTGAGTCCCTTTCCATGAGGAATGATGGGTCTATTTATATTTTTGTGAGAATGACATGAATAGTAAATAGGAGGGATATCAAGGGTAAGTTGGGATAAATTTAAAAAGACGGTCGATGTTGATTCCCTTGATTACAAACCATTTATTAAGCATTTGAATTTCTTAATGATTATAGAATTTGACAATCATTAGCTCATTTGATTCATCTTCTTGATCTGCTCGATTCCACTATAAGCATGTCATGTTTGGAAATCTGTTGGTCATTCAATTTATGCTTTGAGCTTTCCAAATGCGCTTCGGGTCTTTCATTTGGATCCGCTTGGACTCAGATTGAGATTCTATATAAGGTTTTTGTGTTGTTGGGTTCGTATTTTTTAGATGTTCAGTTTGACTATAAATTTGCTAAAATCAGAGTTTAGATGTTTCCAATTTTAATTTTAAAAAATTTCCACTTGATTTTGCATCAAGATTCGTGCCCTATCAAGATACATTTTTTATGACATATCATAAAAATTGAAATTTTTAATATTATATATGTAGTTGAACATTATTAAATTATATACTTAAATATACATATAACATAAAACTTTTATATCAACTAACAATTTTTAATCTTTATATTAAATATTTCAATAAAAATTATAGTATGATTAATTTAAAAGTTATTAAATATACTTTAAAATTTTTGTTATATGTAAAAAACTAATATTATACTAATTTTAAAATAAAATAATATTCTTTTAAAATGAAATAATTTTCTTATTTTATTATAAGTTAAATTTAAAATTAAATTATTTATTCATATAGCATCTTCAAATATTCACAGCGATAGAGAAATATATAATTTAATGTCTTAGAGGTGTATGAAAATTGTGCACACAATCTGATAAAAGGAGAGGGTGTATCGTTCATAAGAATTACTAGAGAATTTATGTGAAAATCACTGAAAAGGTTGAAAAACCATGGGACATGACCAAGTTTGAATGAATCCACTATTATTTGCAATCGATTACAAAATGAGGCCCTCCCTTGGGGGGAAGGCCTTAGGCTGATGTAGCAAATGTACATAATATTATATGGTGGGAATAGGAAGATTTAATATTAAAACATTCAATTTATCAGCAAAACCATAATTGGTTGGTGATGGAGGTAGGAAAGACCATATTCTAGTGACAAAGGTTAGAAGGTCTGTAGTTGGCGATAGAAGTCGAAGGGACCATAATCGATAGGAGACAGGGGTCAAAAAGATCGTTATTTAGCAATGGAGATTGAAAGGATTATAATAGGCGACGGAGGTCGGATGGGCCATAATCGATAAGAGATAGGGGTAAGAAAGACCATTATATGGTGATGGAGTTCAGAAGGACCGTAGTAGGTGATGCAGGTTGAAAGAACCATAATCAACAAGAGAAAGTGGTCAGAAAAACCATTGTCTAGAGATGGAGGTTGGAAGGACCGTAGTTAGTGGGTGACGAAGGTCGGAAAAACCATTATTTGAAGAAAGAGGTTTAAAGAAATGTAATTGACTGGAGATGGAGGTCAAAAAGATTATTGTCTAGCGATGGAGGTTATAAGGACCATAGTCCACAAGATATAAAAGTCATAAAGATTATAGCCGATGGGCGATGGAGGTTAAAAAGATAAATGTCTGGTGATGAAGGTCAGAAGAACCATAGTCATCGATCGATGAAGGTAAGAAGAATTGGTCAGTAGGTGACAGAGGATGAAAAGACCATTTTATAATGATGGAGGTTAGGACCGTAGTCGGCGGGCAATATAGGTAAAAAAAACCATTATCTTATGGCGGTGGTTGAAAGGACCATAATGGATGGGTGATGAAGGTTAGAAGGACCATTGTCAATGAGCAACGAAAGTCAGAAGGATTGTAGTATTACTATGATCAAAAGGAGTTTACTTGGTAGCCCAGTGGAGGACCAATAATGGTTGGTCGCAAGAGGAGGTCCAATGGCAGTCAGTACTCATATGGAAGTCTTGTGATAGTCGACGGTCGAGCGGAAGTCTGATGGAGGTTGACGGCTGAGTGGTCTTCTAATGGAGGTAAGCTACCATGTTGGAGTACGATGATGGTCAGGTTGACATTTGGTGGTGAAAAACACCCGGGTGGAAGTTTGGTGGCGGTTGGTATTGAGATAGTTGCTACTTAGTTTTGCATGTTTGATATTCTTGCAATTTGTATGTTTTTTATGATTACAAATATTATTAATTTGATTATTATTTCTCCTAACATATTTTGGAAGAATTATTTTTCTCTTGTGTGTACTAACATTTCAGGGAAATCATACTCTAGTTTGTTGAAGACTTCAAATCAAGATCAATTTAGAGTTTATTGTAATTGAAGTATATATTTTCCATTTTATTTAGTATGAGAGAGTATGACTATAATTAATTAACTGAGCACATACACACCAGAGTAGAGTTTAAAATTCATTTTTTAAAACTGATCGCACTATACGATATTACATCGTATGGGACAATTTGGTCAGTTATTTTTTCGGATGAACAGACAAATAAACTAAAAAGAAAATATTTTTCTAGGTATGGATCATATGGGATAATCCTAATTTTTTATAAGTACAACATCTCAGGTCTATTCTCGCATAAATTTTTTTTTCTAAGTATGGATCATACGGGATGATCCCAGTTTCGTATAAGGACGAGCATCTCTGGTTTGTTCTCACATGAAATTGTTTTTTCTAAGTATGGATCATATGGGATAATCCCAGTTTCGTACAAGGACAAACATCTCAGGTCCATTCTCGCTCATTTCATCTTTATGTTTAATACAGACAAAATTTGAAACTTTTCATAATGTTAATCCCGGATGAACTTGGTTCATACCGGATGATGATCTGGTACAAAATGATTTCATATCAATTCACAATAGGTTTGTATATAACATTATTTAAACTATTCGTACATAAGAACATATAATCGTATTGTACGATCGTGTATGCTCAAAATTGAAAAATTCATTTTTTTTTGAACAATTTTTCATGTCTTTTGTATAAAAGGTCCATTAAGAACTGACGTAAATAATCTTATCTTCGTAATTTTTCAAGAGCAATTAAAGGAGACAGTGTTATAAAGTATTTTAGATAGATTTTTTACTAGTGGACTGTGAATGGTTCACAAGGTTACTCAAAGGTAAGGATCACTGTATGTGATTTATGTTTTTCACTCATGTCTTTCAAGATTGCTCATGAGAAGAACTTTGAAGAAGATCCAGTTCTCTGCCGACACTTAGAGAATATGAACAGCCAAAGGTACTCTACCTACACTTAGAGGGTGTGAAAGGATGAAGGTACTCTGCCTACACTTGGAGGATGTTAAAGGATGAAGATACTCTACCTACACTTGAAGAGTGTAAAAGGACGAAGGTTCTCTACCTCACTTGGAGGGTGTGAAAGGATGATGGTTCTCTACCGTACTGGGATTCATGGAAGAGAGTTCTGTAAAGGCTTCTGCATATTACTATGGGGGTAAATGGAGAGTCACTTTGTTAATAGTGCAATATCTGAAGAGGGAGTCTTCAGAGAGTGGATATAGGTCGTGTTTGACCGAACCACTATAAATCTTTGTGTCGTTTAATTTTCCATTTCTTACTACAAGTAATTAATTTTATTGTTGAAAAGTTTTATTTTTAATCTTTAATTAACTTGCTTTAATGAACCGATTTCAAATTTTAAAATCTATGAAAATTTTTAAAATTACCTATTCACCCCCCTCTTGGTTAGCCTTGGGACATAAGCTTAGGTTTAACAACCTATTCAAGATTCAATAAGTAATATCAGAGATTTGATTCAAAACCATAAGTTTAGACAAGTTTTTGAAAATTGAACATGGTTACTTTTAGAAATTGGAATACACTTGAAAGATATTCAATCACGAGACCTCCTTTATTTGATAACATTTTTTTTTATTTTTGGAAAACACGTATGTCTACATTTTTATAGTCACTAGATTATCGTATGTGGATTCTAGTTCTAGAAGGGTATATAAAACCAACTAGATTACTTGATGGTATTAGAGTTGAAACACCCTTTGCAGATTGGACTGTAAAAGAACGTGACTAAGCACAACTTAATGCAAAATATTTAAACAATTTATTTTGTACACTTAAGTTAAAAGATTACATGTAGGTTTCCACTTGCAAAAGTGGAAAGGACATATATGATAGACTTTAAATTACTTATAAAGGGACTAATAAAATAAAATAGTCTAGATTAAACATCTTGTTACATGACTATGAATTGTTTCATATAAAACCCAATGAATCTATTTCTGATATGTACATAAGATTAACTCAGATAGTCACTTCTTTGTATGCATTAGGTAGGGAACTAACGAATGCTAAAATTGTTAATAAAATTCTTCTTTGTTTGCCTATTGCTTATGATACAAAAATAAGTACTATTATAGAGTCTAAAGATTTAAATGTTTTTACTCTATTGATAATCTTCTTGGTTCACTAATTGCTTACGAGCAAGGAGTGAGTCAAAGGAAGATTCATGTAGGTGAACAGCGAAAGGAGAAGAACATTGCACTGAATGTGGAGGAGTTAGAAAGTGATATTTCACAACCTAAGGATGAAGATGATATTGCCTTGGTGACTAGACAATTCAAGAGCTTTCTTAAAAGAAAATAGAAGAGATGCCAATAATGGAATAGAGGTAAATTTAAAAGAATGTTAAGGTTTTAAGAGATATGATTTGCTATGAATGCAAGAAACCTGGACATATAAAATTAAATTGTTCAAATCTAAAAGCCACTCCTAACAAGGAGAAGGTTGAGGAGAAACCAAATATGCAGAAGGGCAAGAAGATATTTTAAAGAGCTTTTTGGGCGGACTCGGCTTCAGAATCATCAGAAACAAAAAAAGAGGAGGAAGTCACCAATTTGTGCTTAATGATTGATAATATTGATCAGTTAGATCAAGAAGAGGTATGTGACTTAACCTAAACTAAACTATTAGAAGTTTTTGAAAGAATTCATAATGCATATATAAAGCTAAAGAAGATGCATGCTAGTCTGAATTTAGAGATACAAGAAGTACAAAGAGAACACAAAATCCTTAGGATAGATCATGCATTGATAGATAACAACCACATGAGCTTACTTGATGAATTTGATGATTTGAATAAGAAAAATGAAATTTTAAAATCATCCTATGCTCAATTGGAAAAATACTTTAAAAAGTTTAAGGATGAATTAGAGAATAGAGAGCATTATTTAAATTTTGATAAACATATGTTAGAAGATTTAAACATATTTCTGAAGTTGAAAGTAAAAGCTCTCGAGGAAAATAAGAAACTACCAACACTTGAAGATTTTACTAATCCTATTTTTTATACAAAATTTTTATAATCCAGGAAGAGACAGAGTAATTATAGAAGATTAAGAAATCCATTTTCTAGAGTAAAATACTTTTCTTATGGAATGATTGGACATATAGTACACACTTGGACCTTACATAGAAAAACTCATTTAGTATGAAAACTTAAGATACATAAACGTAGACATATCATACATACATCTAGTTTTATTTTGCCAAAAGAAGAACCCAAACTTATTTGGGTTCTCAAGTCTAACATTTGATAATTTTGCAAGCACGCTCTCAAACAAGGCCTCATGAGAGCATTTGGTACCTGGATAGTGGTAGCTCAAAGCATATAACTGGAGGCACTAAATAATTTATATCACTGGAAGCCAAAAATGAAGGTAGGGTTACATTTGAAGATAACATGACTAGGAAAGTGGTTGGATCATGTATGATTGGAAACTTGCAAAAATTTTTCATTGAAAATGGGCTACTTGTAGAAGGCTTAAAGCATAATCTGTTGAGTATTGCCAACTATGTGATAAAGGATATAGTGTAATTTGTTTTCCTAATAGTTGCATATTAAACCTAAATAGTAATGATGTTTTTCATGGATTAAGGGTAAATAATATTTATATGCTAGATTTAAATTATATTAAATCTTCTAATGCTTTATATTTGAAAATTATTTCTAATGAATCATGGTTATGACATAGGAGACTTTGTCACTCTAGCATACAAAATCATAGAAAAATTATCCAAAAAGAATTGGTTAGAGGTATACCAGAATTGGACTTTACTAAGGATCAACTTTGTGATGCATATCAGTTAAGAAAATAGGTGAAATCCTCTTTTGAGTCCAATAAGGATCTTAGAACTAATAAACCTTCGGAGATTTTATATATGAATCTTTTTGGACCGGTTAAAACTGTAAGTCTAGGAGGGAAGGTATACATATTTGTTATTGTAGATAATTTTTCTAGATTCACTTGGGTTAAATTCTTATATCATAAGAGTAAATCAAATAAGGAGTTTAGAGATTTTTTTACTTGGATTTATTGGAAACTAGGATGTGAGATTTTAATAATCCAAAGTGATCATGGTGGTGAATTTGAAAATGAGATATTTGAGAATTTTTGTAAAGAAAAAAAAATTGATCATAACTTTTCTGCACTTAGAACCCCTAAGGAGAATGAGGTAGTCGAAAGAAAGAATAGAACATTATTTGAAGTCGCTAGAGCCACGTTGGCAAAATATTCATTTCTTAAATATTTTTGAGCTGAAGCAGTTATCACTGCATATTATATTCTAAATAGGGTGAATATTAGATCAAAACTAAATAAAACACCCTATGAGATTTTTAAGGGGAGAACATCTAACTTGTCATATTTGCATGTTTTTGGATGTAAGGTGTTCATATATAATAATGGAAATCTACCTTAGGAAAATTTCATCCAAAATCAGATGAAGGAAATTTTCCTGAATACTTTAATATTTGAAAATCTTATAAAGTATTTAATAAAAAAACTTTGGTAATTGAGGAGAACACATATGTTGTATTTGATGAATATGAAATTTTGGAAGAGCCAAATATGGAAGAGGTTAAAATAGAAATTAACTCTCAAAAGATTGAGAAAGTTAATTTGGAAGAAAATTTAGAGTTAGAAAACCCATTGCTTAGAGATTTTAGATTTTTTAAAAACCACCTTAAGGAATTGATTTTAGGTGAACCTAGTGAGGGTATTAGGACTAGGCATTGACTAAGCAAAAAAGTCAATCACTCTGCCTTTATTTCAATGATAGAACCCATAAATATAAATCAAGCAATTTCAGATGAATTTTGAATTTTGGCAAAGCAAGAAGAATCAAATCAATTTGTAAGAAATGAAGTTTGAGAATTAATTGTAAAACTAAAAGATCAAAGTATAGTTAGAACTAAGTGGGTATTTAAGAATAAAATGAATGACTCAGGAGTTATTGTTAGAAATAAGGCTAGATTGGTAGCTAAGGGATATAATCAAATTAAAGGGATTGATTTTGAGGAGTCTTTTTCCCCTATAGCGAGACTTGAAGCAAATAGAGTTTTGTTAGCCTTTGCTTATTTTAAATGATTTAAATTATTCAAATGGATGTACAATGTGACTTTTTGAATAGGGTGATTCAAGAGGATGTTTATGCTGAATAATCTCTCAGTTTTTAAAATTCTTAAAGCATATTTTCAAATTGAAAAAAGTATTATATGGATTGAAATATGCACTTAGGGTTTGGTATGAGATGTTGAGCATATTCCTACTTGTAAAATCTTTTGCAAAAGTAAGTGTGGACACTACTCTCTTTTTGAAGAAATTTAGAGAAGATATACTCATTATACAAATTTATGTTGATGATATCATCTTTGGCTCTACAAATAAAAATCTTTGTGATAATTTTTCTAAAATAATTAGTAGTGAATTTGAAATGTGTGTAATGAGAGATTTGAGTTACTTTCTAGGTTTTAGCATTAAGTAAATTGAGGAATGAATATTTTTTAGTCAGTCAAAATATATTAAGAATATCATCAGAAAGTATGAAATGGATAATGCTAAACCTATTAGTACACCTCTGGGTTCCTCAGGTCAGTTAGATAAGGACCCAAAGGAAAAATATGTTGATTAAAATAAATATAGGGGAATAATTGGATATTTTCTTTACTTGACTACTAGCAAATCTGATATTATGTTCAATATTTATTTGTGTGCTAGATTTCAATCAGATCCAAAAGAATCACATTTGACAGCAGCAAAAAGGATTTTGAGATATCTCTTGGGAACTCAGAACTTATGAATTTGGTATCTTAAGTTTAGCTCTTCATTTAAAATAATTGGATATGCAGATTCAAGCTTTATAGGTTGTAGGATTTATAGAATAATACTTCTAGAACTTATCAATTTATAGGAAATTTTTTAGTTTATTGGTCCTATAAAAAACAAAATTTTGTAGCTTTATCTACTACTGAAGCTAAATACATTACCTTAGGAAGTTATGTGGCACAAGTTCTTTGGTTAAAATAATATATAATTGACTTACAATTTATGATAGGCACAATTTCAATTTATTGTGATAACACTAGTGTCATTTTCATTTAAAAAAATCCTATTCAACATTCTATAATCAAACATATAGACATAAGGCATCATTTTATAAGGGATCATGTAACCAAAGGATAAAATGAATTGAACCATATTTCTACTAAAAATTAACTTGCAGATATTTTTACAAAACCATTAGCCTTTGATACCTTTAGCACATTAAGAACAAGGCAAGGTGTGATTGATCTTAATGCTTAATTAAATTTTTTTGCAAACCTAATATGTATCTTGGTGTGTTTTTGTTTTTGTGTTTTTTTTTTATTTTCTATTTTTTTTTATGTGGTTTGGAGATGTTATTGATACATTAGATATCCTATTTCTGATTGATCATGCAAATTTTTCTAAGTGTTTTATTCGTAGTATACAAATTATATAGCATGTCAATCTTTATTTTGAACTGATTGCGTAAAGTTTATATTTTTAAATACATATCATATTGTATGATATTTATATAATCCCAAATGATTTATATTACTTTATATGTATGCATGTAGACAGTTATACGGGCAAAATCAGTTATTATAACTGATCGTACGTACAAACTTTTAGTTCATATGTACAAACCACATGTCATTTGGTATGGGGGATGAATCTAACTATCATTAAAATGATTTTAAATAATTGATCATCCCGGATGAACTCCTATTTATCTGCATGATCGTCTAGTCAAAAAGTCTGTATAAAAGGATGCCTCGTAACTTGTGTGTTTATAAAAAGTCATTTCGTTTCAAATATATTTGTTCATACATATAAAATTTATTTTATCATGTATGAACCATCAATCATATAATATGAATCCATTTTCATACATATGAAAGATCATTTCTCTTTAAATAGGAGGGATTTTTAATTCATTTTTATTCACTTAAATAGCCTCTTCAAATCCTTCTCATCTTAGCAATGGCCACTTCTAGCAAGAGGGGTAGACTCACTAAGGGATCGTCTTCTAGGAGTGGAAACAATGACCTTCTATCTAGGGCTAATATAGATTCTTTCCTTAGGTTTTCTTCGGCCAAAATTACTCATCCTAGAATCCTACTTTAAGAGGATATTCACTTTAAGTGATGCCTCTTTTCGCCACTACTCAATTTGCCATTATCATGACTTTGATTCATTCCTATAACAAAGAAACTTTTCACTATTTTCTAGCAAACATGTCTTTCAGTGAGGATGAGAATAGGACCAGATCTTATATTTTTAAGAAAAGGGTAGAGATCACTAAAGAAGATTTGGAACCCATTTTATTTTTAAGAACTCAAGGAGTTATGGCCATAAATTTAATTCTACATCTAATTTTAACTGGACCGAAATCAACAAAGTTATTAGAGGGATTGAGCAAGTATGTCATTTACCTAGGGTCTATTCCTTAAATCAAAATGCAAGGGTCATTCAGCATGTCTTTAGGACTTATATTATTCCTAAAGCTGGTGATCGCATTAACATTATTCTTCTTCTATCATTTATTAGTTATCTCATCATGACTGGTCAATCTATAGATGAAGCCTACTTTATTATTGACTATATTCATAGCCTTTATGAAATTGGACATGTCTCTCAGAAGTGGAAGAAAAACATTACTTTAGGACACCTAGTGAGCTTTATCCTAGAGAAGAAGTACAATTTTGTTCATCCTGAGCCTCAACTTGAATTGCCTATCAACTTCACTGATGCTTCATTTCGAGCACTTTTTGGGAAAGATTATAATACAAGTGAGGATTCTAAGGGAGAAGGGGGAGCACCAGCACCTGCACATGCGTCTACTCATAGACCTTACTTTCAAGAGAAGGTCTAGTGCTTTGACCGACTAGATAATCATTTTGATCAACGCTTTGATCAAATTCAGACTCATTTAAATTAGTAGGATGCAGAGTACCAGCATGACATGGGTTGGATTCGAGGTCAGTTGGACTTGGCGAACACCAATGTGGCTTGATGAATAGTTATTTTTCTCTCTTCAACCAGTCACCTTCTCTAGACCAAGGCCCCTCAGATTTATAGATGTACTTTTTGTGTGTTGTCTTTGCCAATCCATAGAGATGTAATGCGATGATTTCTATATTATGTTTATTTAGTATTTTATGTACTTGTCCTTTATTCTGGTTTTAATTTTTTATGTTATGTTGCTTTTATTTATATATTGTATCAATTGTGCTTCATTGTATCACTTCTTTAAAATTGATATCAATAAAAAATGTCTTGCTTTGTTTAGTTGATTTTGTTCTTTATTTGAAATGTTAAATTTCCTATATGATAATCCTGACTTAATTGATCTAAAAAGTTTTATAATATGAACATCAATACAAAAATTAATTTTATTAGAAAATCAAAATTTTCAAAAGTATAAATTAATTTATAACTTATTAGAAAATTAACAGCTATCAATCTCATGTTCATTTAGGCATACATAATTTTAATATTATTATTGTAATTTTGATATCTTATTATTTTTTTATTTCTCTTTTCAGTATAATTATCTTTGTACTTAGATAAGTTTGAGTATTTAGATTATTGATTTTGGAAAGATTAATTAAAAAATGGAGAAATATATAAATGTACAAAAATTGAAAGAATGTACAATGGTTCACAAATTGAAAAGAGAAACAAAATTAGCCCAAAAACAAAAAGATGCACAAAATGTGCTACAAATATTTGAAAAGATACGCAATGTCGCCAATCAAGTGTATTGATAATGTTTTTTCCTCTATCTTTTAATCTTCAATTTCAAATAAATCTAATGTTTAAATATATTTTGTATTAGAAATTGACTTTAATTAATCTTTATTTCATCACTTTTGCAATAAGTTCCCTTATCTAATTGTCTAGATTGTTTCATGACCTTGATATATTTATCTTTTCTGTGTTATATTTTAATTTAAATATTATGAATCTTTATTTTTCTTTAAAAAATATTAATCTTATTATTGCAATTATAATTCAATCTCTTTCAAGATTAATTATCAAAGGTTCTTATATGACTTATTATATTTCCTTAGTTTTTCTTCTTCTTTCTTTTTGTTGTAGTCAAAAGAGGGAGAAAGATTATTTGTTTGTATTTAATTTTTATGGTTTTTTTTTTTGTGTTTGTTACAGTTATTTTAATTTTTTTGTTTTTCTAATTGAAGTATTTTATGAACTGTTTGAAGTGTTTTGTGTGTTTACAAAAAAAAATTTTAAAAAAATTTAATTTGTTTTTAATAAAAAATTTCTTATATTCACATGCTTATTCATTTAGGGGGAGTTAAGGAGAAATTTAGGAATTTCAATTTTATTCAAATAATAATTATTTTGCCATCATCAAAAAGGGGGAGATTGTTGGATATTTGCTAATTAGTTTTGTATGTTTGATATTCTTGCAATTTATATGTTTTTGATGATTTTAAATATTATTGATTTTATTATTATTTTTCTTAACATATTTTGTAAAAATTATTTTGCTCTTGTATGTACTAACATTTCAAAAAAAATTATACTTCAGAATATTGAAGACTTCAAATAAAGACCAGTTTAGAGTTTATTGTAATTGAAGTTTGTATTTTTCATTTTATTTAGTCTGAGAGAGTGTGATTGTAATTGAGCAACTGAGCACACACACACCAGGGGAGAGTTTAAAATTTATTTTTTAAAACTAATTGTACTATATGATATTACTTTATATGGGACGATCTAGTCAATTATTTTTCCTAACGAGCAGTCGTATGAAAATAATTGAAAATGTTTTTTCTAAGTATGGATCATACGGGACGATTCCAATTTCATACAAGGATGAACGTCTCGGGTTTGTTCTCACATGAAATTTTTTTATAAGTACGGTTCATACGAGACAATCCCAGTTTCATAGAAGGATGATCGTCTCGGGTCTGTTCTCGCTCAATTCATCCTGATGTTTAGTATAGAGGAAATTTGAAAATTTTCATACTGTTCATCTCGGATGAACTTGGTTCATACCGGATGATGATCAGATATGAAATGATTTTGTACTGATTAGCAATAAGTTCGTACATAATAATATTTTAACTTTTCGTACGTATGAACATACGATCGTATTGTACGATCATGTACGTTCAAAATTGAAAAATACTATTTTCTGGATGCTTTTTCATATATTTTGTATAGAATGTCCATTAAGAACTAACATAAATAATGTTGTATTCGTGATTTTTGAAGGGTAATTGAAGGAGTGAGTGTGAGAGAGTGTTTGAGAGAGATTTCTTACTAGTGTAGAGTGAAGGGTTCACAAGGTTACTCAAAGGTAAGGATCTCTGTATATGATTTATATTTTTCACTCTTCATCTTGTATTTCTAGATTGCTCGTGAGAAGATCTTTGAAGAAGATCTAGTTCTCTGCCAACACTTTAAGAGTGTGAACAACCAAAGTTACTGTGCCTACACTTAGAGGGTGTGAAAGGATGAAGGTACTCTGCTTACACTTGGAGGATGTGAAAGGATGAAGGTACTCTGCCTACACTTGGAGTGTGTAAAATAACAAAGGTTCTCTACCTACAATTGGAGGGTATGAAAGGACGACGGTTCTCTACCGCACTGGGAATTGGTGGAAGAGAGTTTTGTAAAGGCTTATACACCCTGCTGTGGGGGAAAATAGAGAGTCACTTTGATTATAGTACAATACATAAAGAGGGAGTATTCAGGGAGTGGGCGTAGGTCATGTTTGACCGAACCACTATAAATCTTTGTGTCATTTAATTTTCTACTTCTTACTTACTTCATGTAATTAATTTCATGGTTGAAGAGATTTATTTTGAAATTTTAATTAACTTGCTTTAATCAGTCAGTTTCAAATTTTAAAATCCAAGAAAATTTTTAAAATTTCCAATTCACCTTCCTCTTGGTTAGCCTTGGGACATAAGCTTAGGTTTAATAACCTGTTCAAGATTCAACGGTTGGTGGTCGAGTGGAAGATTGGTGGCTGTCAGCGATTGGGTAGTGGTCCAACAAAGGTTGAGGTGAAGTCTGGCAGTGGCTAGGAGGAAGTTCAGCGGTGAAAGATTCCCAAGAAGTGGTTCGACGATAGTCATGGGTTCGTCGGCGATGGTTCTAAAGCTCTTGAAGACTCAGAGCTCTCTCAAATCTCTAGCAAAAGATCCCCTTCATGTAGAATGTGGGGATCTATTTATAGATTTTGATGAGTGACACACCCCATAAATATAGATAAGGTGTGGGGCAGGTTCAGAGTGCTCCATCAGATGGATTGTATTGATTCCGCCGATCATAGAGAGTTTTCAATTGTTTAAGCATTATAATAATGTCAGAATTCAATGATCTTAGGCTCGTTGGATTTTTTTTCGTTGAGCCGTTTGATTTGACTATAAGAATGTCATATTTAGATATGTTTTCATCATCCAAATAATGCTTTGATCCTTCTAAATGTGGTTTGAGCATCTAACTTGGACCCATTTGGGCTCAGGTTGGACTAAATATTAGATGATGGGTTCATCTCTTTGAGACAATCAGTTTGACTATAAATTTGCAGAAATTGGAATTCAGATGATCCCAAATTTAATTTTTAAAGTTTCCAACTTGAATACGACTCAAGCTTATTGCTCGATCAAAGTAATTTTTAGTCATGTATCAGTTACCCCCCAATTTTTAGACATCCAATCTTATAGTGTCTAAAAATATATCTATGATTTTAGTATTTTGTGAAGTCAGAGTATTAATCAGAGAAAAAAATGTTAAAAATGTTTACTCCAAAACTTTTCAAATAACTCAAAAATGTCATAAAGGCTCTTTGAGCTTCAAAAGTGTCAAAATCAATTCTGGAACATCGAAAATTGGTTCAAAGGATTAAAAAAGTTTTCAAATTGGACCTTCCAAAATAAAACAATATATAATTAACAAATACATATTAATTTATTAAAAATGATTATGTATTAATTATATATTTTAGTTTAATATTACCTATGTAAGAGGTGGCTATAGTTGATGCAAAAAAAAATTTTAGTTTCCTTTTTAAATAATTTTAAAAAAGAATAATATTTATTTTTTTTTTTGCTCAAAAAATTCCAATTTTTTTTTAAAACTAGAATATATTCTAGTAGGGAAATAATTAATTTAATGTATATTAATTTTATTTTGAAAATAATCAATTTAAATTATTTCCACATTTATTTTTTCAAAAATAGAAGTAATTATTTTTGGGCATTAGAAATTTCCCAAAAAAAATAAAAATAAAACAAAAAAATTATTCTCAAAATCTCCTTTTAAAAATATAAATACACCCCTTTGGGGCAAGGGAAAAGGCACCTCTTCTCTTTGCCTGTCCCAAAATTTCTCCTACAAAATTAGGATTATTTAGAGTTGCAAAAATTTTAAAAAAATTTTGTGGTGGTGATTAAGGCGTAGAATCTTATGCAGGCACTAATTTACTCGTAGCAGGGGAAGAATTATCCGATAAGAATTGAAATATTGGAAGTAGAGAGATCAGGCCTAGCACTCTTATATAGGTTCCAATTCACTCCCATTGGGGGAAAAACTTCTCGATAAAAGTTTAAATACTAGTGGCGGTGATTAAAGCTCAATACTCTTGCGCATACTCTAATTCACTCCTATTGTGCGAAACATTATCTTATAATAGTCTAAATATTGGCGGTGAAGGTGATCAAGACACGGTACTCTTATACAGGCTCAAGTTCACTTCTAATGGGGGAAAAATTATCTGGCAAGAGTTTAAATACCGAAAGTGGCAATCAAAGCCCGGTACGCTAATGCAGGCTTCAGTTCACTCGTTTTGGGGAAAAATTGTCCGGTTAGAGTTTAAATACTAATGGTGGCAATCAAAGCTTGATACTCTTACATAGTAAGAGTTCACTCTTGGTGGGAGAAAAACCATCTGTTAAAAGCATAAATATTGGCAATAAAGGTGATCAAGACCCGGTACTCTTACACAGGCTCGAGTTCTCTCCAAAAAGGAAAAAACTATCTGACAAGAGCTTAATTACTGAAAGTGAGGATTAAGGCTCAGTACCCTTATGCAGGCTCTAGTTCACTCTAAATTGGGGAAAAATAATCTGGCAAGAGTCTAAATACAAGCGATAGAGGGGATCAAGACCCGATACTCTAACAAATGCTTCTATTTTTTCCCATTAGGTGAAAAACTATCTAATAAGAGTCTAAATACTAGCATAGGAGATCAAAACTCGGTGGCTACAATTTTCCCCTATTGGGAGGCAACTGTCATCCACCTGAGGTGAGGGTGGTCTGAATAGTACACAAAATGGTGGTTTTGACTCATATGATAGGAGGAAAGTTTTAAAGAATCAAAAGGATCTTTGAGGTTTATTCTTTCTCCCTTCTTTTTTATTTTATTATCCTCCCCGCATTAATCTTTAAGCATTATCTATTCAATTATATATGCCCCTCCAAGTAATAGGATGCTACATATAATAAATGTTAATCCTTTTACTCGTGAAATAGTTGAGCTGATATGAGCTTCTTGGACTATAGATGTCGACGAGCATAGAATATCAATAATGATTGATGACATTAACCTGTTTAGAAGAGGCCGAGAGAATCAAAAAATAATTTATTACCTACCCGAGGTTGTTTTCAGAGTGTTTCTTCAGGATGTTAACATATATAAAAGAGGCCGAGAGAATCCACCAAGGATATATGGCCTATCCAAGGTTGTTTACCAAAGCGTTGCTTGATGGATGACTATAATATATATAAAAGAGGAAGAGAATCTATCAAAGTTGTATGACCTATCGAAGGTTATTTGTCAGAGGGTTACTCGATGATGGTAACCCATGTAGAAGAGGCTGAGAGAATCCACCAAAGATATATGACTTATCCAAGGTTATATGTAAGAGCACTGCTCGAAGAAATTAACCTATATGGAAGAGGTTAAAAGAATCCACCATGAAAGTATGACCTATCCGAGGTTGCATGTCAGAGTACTACTCAATAATATTAACTTATATAGAAGAGGTTGATAGAATCCACCAAGAATATATGACCTGTGAAAGGTTATTTGTTATATATTTACTCGATTATATTAACCTATATAAAATAGCCCGAGAAAATCCGCCAAGAATATATAACATTTATGAGGTTGTATGTTAGAGTGTTGCTCGATGATGTTAACCTATTTGGAAGAGATCGAGAGAATCAACCAAGAATATATGACCTATCAAAGGTTGTATGTCAGAATACTACTCAATGATGTTAACATATATGGAAGAGATTGAGAGAATCCACCAAGAATGTATGACCTATCTAAGGTTATGACAAAGCACTACTCGATGATGTTAACCTGTGTACAAGAGGTCAAATTGAATCCCCCTAGGAGCAATTTTTACTTGATTGGGAGGTGGCAAATGCCGTATGTATTCTGAATCAAATGTGAATAATGGTCTATCTTTAGACAGTTATTGCCTTTTGAGGTCGAGAATAAGACCTTGCCTTAGGAGTAGAAGTCTAGCTAGGGACTATATAAAGCTTGAAATTTATTATAAGCATTATTGCACTTGCTAGAAGCTATATAATCCTAAGATATCATCTTAGATATTGGAACAGTTGGAGGAATCATTTTGACCATGACTGTAGTCAAGGCAGGCCCCCAATCCACATTTAATTCCCATTAAATTCATGTAGTAATAACTGATGCTAAGATGTTACCACTAATAACCTTTTAGGGTTGAGAAAAATTTGCCCCCCATGTTGGGACCCGCGATCTCACATATGGCGCCAAACTGTTGCATCTTTGAATATTTGTAGTGGAAGAGAAATATAAAATTTAATATCTTAACTTTGTATGAAGATCCAACACATAAGCAGATAATAAGAGAGGGTGTAGCATTCATAAGAGACACCAAAACTTTGATGTGGAAATCCCTAAAAAGGGGGAAAAACTACAGGACATGGCCCAGTTTGAATGAATTCACTATTATTTATAGCCGATATCAATGAGGCCCTTCCTTGGGGGTAAGACCTTATGTTGATGTACCAAAAATACATAATATTACACGGGGGAATGGCAAGAATTAGTATTAAAATATTTTTTAGTCGTAGTCGATGGGAAATAGAGGTTGAAAAGACCATAGTCTAGCGACGGTGGTCAGAAGGATAATTTTCATAAGAGACAAGGGTCAAAAAGACTATTTTATGACGATGGAGATTGGAAAGATCATAGTTGGAGAAAGAGATTAGAAAGATAATGGTTGGCAGGAGATAAGGGGGTCAGAAAGATAGTGGTATGGTGATGGAGGTCAGAAGGATCGTAAAAGGTGACAAAAGTTAAAAGGACCATATTCAGCAAGAGACAGGGATAAGAAAGACTGTTGCTTAATGATGGAGGTTGAAAAGACTTTAGAAACAGAGGTCAGTAGGGTCATACTCGATAAGAGATAGGAGTAAAAAAGACTATTGTCTTAAAATGAAGGTTAGAAAGACTGTAGTTAGTGGGTGACAGAGGTCCGAAAGACCATTGACTAGAGATTGAGGTTCAAAGGACCGTATTTGGTAGGTGACTGAGGTAAGAGAGACTTTTTTTTAGTGATGGAGGTCAAGAGGACCATAGTTAGTAGGCAATGAAGGTAAAATGGAGTGTAACCGCTGGGTGATGGAGGTTGAAAAGACCATTATTTAGCGATGAAGGTCGGAGGTACCATAGTCGTCGAGCGACAAAGGTCAAAAGAATTGTTGTCGGTGGGCAATGGAGGTTAAAAAGATCATTATCTAGCGATGGAGGTTAGAAGGATTGTAGTCAATGGGCGACGAAGGTTTGAAAAGATAATTTTCTGGTGATAGGGATCAGAAGGACCATAGTCGGTGGGTAACAAAGGGCGGAAGGAATACAGTCAATTAATGAAAATGGTATGAAGGATCGTAGTATGGCAACAGGGGTCAGAAGTAGTGCACTTTTTAGACTGGAGGAGGACCAAATTGTTTTGTTGAAAGAGGAGGCCCAACGACGGTCAATTGTCTGGTGGAAGTCTAGAGGTAGTGGACTATCTGACAAAAGTACGATGTAGGTTGATGGTTGAGTGGTGGTTAGGCAGCGGTCGGCTATCAGGTAGGGGTTTGACGATGGTCACGCTGAAGTTTGGTGACAAAAGACAGTTGGCTTGAAGTTTAGTAGTGGTCAGTGGCCATGCAGTGGTCGAACGATGGTCAAGCTGAAGTCCGGTGGTGATCGATTGTTGGGTGGAAGGTTGATAATGATTGGCGGCTAGGCAATGGTCTGAATACAATCAATCTGAAGTCTGGCAGTGGTTGGTGAAGGTTTAGTGGTGAAAGATGGCTAAGCGGCGGTTTGACAGTTGTCATGGGTTTGCTGGTGATGGTGTTAGAGCTCTTAAAGCCTCAAATCTCATATCGGTCTCTAGCTAAAGGTCCCCTTCATGTTGAAAGTAGGGGTCTATTTATACATTTTCACGAGTGGCACACCTCAGAAATATATAGAAGATCCGTGGTAGGTTCGGAGTGCTCCATCAGATGGCTCGTATTGATTCCCTTGATTATAGAGAGTTTTATAACTATTTAAGTGCTTTAATGATGTCAGAATTCAGTTAACTTGGGCTTATTCGATTTGTCTCATCGAGCCATTCATTTTTTACTATTAGCATGCCATATTTGGATATTATTTTGTCATTAAAATAATGATTTGATCCTTACAAATGTGGTTTGGGCCCCAAATTTAGGGAAAATTATTCAGTGCGGACTCCAGACATAGCTCTATGTCTGAAGGCCAATAGGAAGATGCCATGTTACAACATGACGACTTGACAACCCAACATACCAAGAATCTAAAAGTTCGCATAGGCTTTATCTTTTATTCTTGATTTCGTCTAACCGAACTGGGGTCCAAGCCAATTTTTAAAAAAGGCTACTCTTTTTGTTTTATTTTATGAGATATTTATGGATTATTTATACATTAGGGTTTAATATATATTCTTAGAAGGGTATTGTGAAGAGAAGAGAGGAAGATGAATTGAAAATGGAAATCTCTTTGGATGCCTTCAAATCATTCGAGGAGATGGAAAAAATCAAATACTTAAAGGAAGAAATGCCGGAGCAAATCACGGAAGATATGCTTGGGATTTTTATTATAAGATCTGAACTCAAAAGAGTTTTTATAAGTGATCTTATGAATGTAGAGTTCTTAATGTTTACAATAGTCTTAAAGTCGTGAATGTTCCTTGCACTGCCTCTCGATACCAGTGGTACCACTGCTCGAGATTTTGTGTTCCATGACTCTTCTCTCAGTATTTTTTGAAAGTGCTCAAATGACACTAGAAAGTGCTCTGATGCCACTTGAAATTTTGTTAGGGATGTTAAGCCCTTATGAATTGGCCCAAGGCTAACTAAGAGAGAGGTGAATATGATAACTTTAAAACCAAAGATAAAACTCAAACCAAACTCACCACAGAAATCAAAGTGCGGAAATTAAATGCGGAAGTAATAACGGAAAGACTACACTTGATTTATAGTGGTTCGGTCAAACCTTTACTTACATCCACTCCTTGGAGGCACCCTCCAAGTATTGCACTACAATCGTGACTCTCCTTTAGCCCCCACAGCTAGGCGGAGAAGCCCTTACAAAATCACTTCCACCTTCCCCGGTGCGGCAGAGTTGCCGGGTCCTTTGACACCAAAGAGATCTTCTTCTTTGGTGAACTTCCCTCAAGATAAGCCTTGAATCCGACGATATTCAGGTGCGAGCTTGCCGGAGCAACCGTGTGGAACCCCCTCCACACTCCCTTGAGTCTCCCCTCACAGGATCTTCTCCCTCTCTCAAATTCCACCCTTTCGTCACTCCCTTTCAAGCTCTCTCTTCAAGTTTGCCCCCCAAGAACGAAGCTACAATGGCTGTCAAAGACACTTACAAATTGCCTTATCATAGCTTAAATAGAAGAGCTAAAAACAAGCTCATTAAAGCAAGTTGCTGACTTTATCGTCCAGGATGATAGACATATCGTCCTAGCCGATTAGTTCAAATATGAGGAAAATCGTCCTGAATATCTCCCTGAAATGAAGCTGGCCGATGTCTAAACGGCCCAGACGATATTGCGATCAGCCCGGAAAAAATCACGATTAATAGCTTTCCAAAATTGCCAGAGAAATTTTGGAAAATTTGTCCTAGATCATCCTGACTGATATTTTATAGTCCAAGCCCATCCACCAGGTTGATATCCAAAAATAAGAATTTCCTAAGTAGATCTGGCGGAAGATTCTTTCTGAATTGAGCCTATTGTCCAGTCCGATACAAAATCGTCCAGGACGATGTATTTTGCATAACGACGGCTGCTTTAAAGAGGATGCCATAATTAGGGTTTTTGCTTTTAAACAGATTGTCGTGGACGATATAAATATCGTCCAGGACGATGTTACAAAAAACAGTAAACTCTATGGAACAGTCAGAAACTCTTATACGTTACAAAGCATCAGGAGCCACAATAAATACAATAGACTCAAGAAAGAAAAAAGGGTACAAACTGACTCGGGCCTAGTCTACCCAATCTTGAGCTGGTTCCAAATTGCAGACTGGTCATGTGAACCTGAAATGTCAGTACATAAGGCAGTCGTAGAGAAATAAGAATGTTTGCTATTATCAAAATCATAAGCCATAGATCCGCAACAATCTCCCCCTTTTTGATGATGATAAATATTTCAATTTGAATTTTCAAAAAGTAATATTTTCTCCTAATCTCCCCCTCACTAGGATAAAACTTTTTAAATAAATAGGGGAGATAAAAATATTTTTGTTGTTCTAAATTTTTTGAAAAGAAAAAAAAAAGATACAAATTCAACAATACGTTCTCCCCCTTTGACATTATTAAAAAGAGAAGAGGCACAAACAAAAACCAAAACGAATAAGAGATTAAAATATTCCCTGATCTAGTGAAAAAATAAATATTCTTAAAATTAGAAAGTTAACTCTTAGTTTTATTCAAAAACTTAGTAGAATTGGATTGACAACGCATAGCCCAGAAAGGGTTAGAAATCCAGAATTTGATCATCCAAACTCAAGTTCTTTTAAAAGGCTAAAAAACTTTTTAATTCAATATCTAATTCAAATAATAAATTAGAGAAAGAAATAATTATTTTTTAAAAATTCCGTCCATAAAATATATCTAATAAAAGATTAATGCACAAATTGTTAAATCAGGAATCAAGATTTTCAAACTCAAGCATCGAAAGTATCAAGGATTTTCTTAAGCTTTTAAGAAGTACAAGAATGGTAAGCATTAAACTTTGTGGGCTCATTTTATGCCTCTTGACAATTGGTTGGCGCACTGCGCATCTTTTGATTTTTGATATACTTTTGTGTATATTTTTCAATTTGACGTCATTGCGCATCTTTTATTTTTGGCATCATTGGCCAATTTTTTTTAATATGCTACCTTTTTGAAATCTTAAAAATTGAAAGTAAACGCATACTATTGACAAAAATAAAATTCTTGATTAAGAAAATTATGATGTAGATTCAACACCTTGCTAAAGATTCCTATGCGATAAATAAAATATAGGGAGATAAAAAAAATTGTTTCAATAACCAATTTAAAAGATGAAAAAGATTTTAAATC
>NW_021319451.1:1901968-1965978 GCF_001605985.2 Dendrobium catenatum
TTGTTCTTCCATATTCCATTGATTAAAAGGAATATCAGTTTTAACTCCATTAACAATACGTGACGGTGATGAATAACTAGTTAAAATCATATGCCACATGCAAAAATCAATAGATTGCAAGAAAGTAGTCTTAGGAATTTTCCAAAAATTAAAAGTAATATTTTTAAATAAAGGTGGTCTGGTGATTGAATAACCTTCTGCAATATTATGATTTAAAAAATTAGCCATGGATCAAAATTCAAAAGCTTTTAAAAACCTATTTTATGAATATGGCTCTGAAACCACTTGAAAGTGCTCAGATGATACTAGAAAGTGCTCTGATGCCACTTGAAAGTTCGTTAGGGGTGTTAAGCCCTTATGAACTGGCCTAAGGCTAATTAAGAGAGAGGTGAATTGGATAACTTTAAAACCAAAGATAAAACTCATACCAAACTCACCACAGAAATCAAAGTGTGGGAATTAAATGCGGAAGTAATAACGGAAAGAACACACCCGATTTATAGTGGCTTGGTCAAACCTTGACCTACGTCCACTTCTTGGAGGCACCCTCAAAGTATTGCACTAGAATCGTGACTCTCCTTTAGCCCCCACAGCTAGACGAAGAAGCCCTTACAAAATCACTTCCACCTTCCCCGGTGCGGCGGAGTCGTCAGGTCCTTTGACACTAAAGAGATCTTCTTCTTTGGAGAACTTCCCTCGAGACAAGCCTTGAATCTGACGGTATTCAGGTGCGAGCTTGCCGGAGAAACCGTGTGGAACCCTCTCCACACTCCGTTGAGTCTACCCTCACAAGATCTTCTCCCTCTCTCAAACTCCACCCTTTCCTCACTCCTTTTCAAGCTCTCTCTTCAAGTTTCCCCCATAAGAATGAAGCTATAATGGTTGCCAAAGACACTTACAAAGTGCCTTATCATAGCTTAAGTAGAAGAGCTAAAAATGAGCTCATTAATGCAAGTTGCCGACTTTATAATCCAGGATGATAGACATATCGTCCTGGCCGATTAGTTCATAGATGAGGAAAATCGTCCTGAATATCACCCTGAAATGAAATTGGCCGATGTCTAATCAGCTCGGACGAAATCACCATTAATTTCTTTCAAAAATTGCGAGAGAAATTTTGGAAAAATTGTCCTGGATCGTCCAGGCTGATATTTTATAGTCTAGGCCGATCCACTAGGCCGATATCAAAAAATAAGAATTTCCTAAGAAGATCTCGCGGCAGATTCTTTCTGAATTGAGGTTATCATCTTGGCCGATACAAAATCATCCAGGACGATGTGTTTTGCATAATCTCCCCCTTACTAGGATAAACCTTTTTTAAAAAATAGGAATCATATGATATGTATTGTAATTATTCTCATAACATTAGAATCATTATTCCAAAGGAACATCATAGTTACTAGCCAAATTCAAAAAGACTTAAATCAAAGTACTTTGTATGTTTCAAAGCTTGATTTAAGAAGGGATTTTAATTGAATTCATATTCGAAATATGAAAAAAATCTAATACACAAACAAGGTATCAAGCTTTAGTCAGATTTTTAGTAGGTCAAGATCAAGTTTAAAAGGTTTAAAAATTCATTAAGAGCCACAATCACAAATTAACTAGTCCTGAAGATCAACATTTTTTTAGTTCATGTAGGAACATCAGTGATGAGAAGGCATCAGTTCTTAAATCCATGACAGAATCTGGGATACAAATAGTTGATGCATTTTCGTACCGACACGATGAAGTAACTGGTGTAGAAAATATAGGATTCTCTAAGGGGGATACATATAACTTTATTCAAAAGTAGAGAAGATTAAAGATTAAAAATGGAGACATGAATTCCCTCATTGAATTATTTAAAGAACTACTAGTTAATGATAATATGTTTGCATGGGACATACAAACTGATGAAAATGATATATTGTTGATTTTTTTTGGGTGGATGGTATAGGGAGGATATATTATGAATGTTTTGGAGATGTGACTATTTTTTATAGTAGCTGTAGGATTAACAAATACCATTTAGCTTGTGCACCCTTTGTTGGAGTAAATAGTTATTGGCAGAATATTCTTTTAGGGGTTGCTTTTTTCTTAGGAGAGAATATTGAATCATTTACTTGATTATTTTAGACATTTTTATGAATAATGGGAGATAAACATCCCATAATGATATTTACAGATAAGGTCCAGGCAATGTCTAGGGAAATTAAACTAAATAGCGTCAAATACGACATAGGTTGTGCCAATAGCACATCAGTAAGAAGGCTCCATCCAAGGTGTGGTGCTTTAATAGAAACAACTAAGTTATAGTGCATTTTCATCGATGTTTAAACAAGTGTTATTCTTATGAAGGGTTTGATAAAACTTGGACTCAAATGATCAGTGAAGGAGACCTCCTAAGTCATGAATGGTTGAAAGATCTGTATTGAATCATGAATAAGTGGTCAACAACATTCAATAAAAACTATTTTAACCTAGGCATTCTTTCTATACAACATAGTGTGTACACCAACAATATTTGTCATGGCTTTTTCAAGCCAACAAGTTCTATAACTGAATGTTTCTTGGGCTTATAGAAGCTGATGAAAACTTGACATCAAAATTAACATGATGAAGATTTCTGATGCAGCTAGTCTGACATAGTACCTTTAGTAAAATGTAGCCCAATATTGAAGCAAACTGTAAATTTTTACACAAGAAAATTGGATCCATTTTTCAAGGAGTTCTTATGGGGTGTGGGTGGAGTGTGCATATATCATGCTTCAAGTGATGTATCCACCATTTTATGAAAAGTGTTGATAGAAGAGATCAGACATCCCATTGGATTGCTCACTTTGATTCAATGGAGGTGTTCATCTTAGTATTGCTTGGTACTATGCTCTATATTTTGCTCGGTACTGCTCGATATTTATTTATGTTTTCTTCTCGGTGCCACTTTGTATTATGCTCTGTATTCAGCTCAGTATCGCTCGATTCTTCTAAATTGTTTCTCGGTACCACTCAATATAGAGGAAAAAAAGAGTAAAATTTTTGTACCTAAGCTCAGTTAGTAGTTGACTAAGATTTGAAAGCGTAAATTGTAATGAATACAAAAAACTTTCTCAATGTAATCTCTAAAACTATGTCTATGCTCAAGAACTGAATGTATAAATTTAAACTTTTAAATCCTTTATAAATGTATACACAACTTATTTCATTTACTTGATAGTTGTACAAAGAATTTCATATGCAAATTACGCTCTAAAGTTTTATATTTTTTGCCAGTTTGTAATGTTATTCTAGAATACAAGTTTAGGTTATAAGATAAATTTCATATATTTGTAAACAAAGATGCCATAGTAAATGCTATTCGACTGAATAGATTAATGTAATATAGTTTCAATAGGCCAACTGCAAATGTCATCATCCAAGCATGTTGTGTTTCTTCATAAAAATGCTCAATCTATACATAATATTGACACAATATGTATATCAACCAGTCTAGAAACAAAAATCATTATAAAAAATAGAAAAATTCATTATCACTCACAACTTGCAGTATAATGGCAATGTGTGTTGGGTTTGGTAAGGAATTGTAGAATTCCATGAATTTCTTTGGCAAATTTGTAACAACCAGTATCCAATGAAAGTTATGTATAACTGGTAAAAGGTTGAATTTGCATCCCCTAATAGCATCCTTATTGATGTGGGATACATATGGCTCTGTATTATATTTATATTGATGATAGCCCTGGGGAAACAAGGAAACAAATATTTGGAAAACATAATAGGGAATACAAAAAAATGTAGAATCTAATTTACTTTGCCGACTGACTAACTAACCCAATGGAAGATGGAAACAAATATGAATGGTTGGTACAGTCTTGGACACAGTTTGTTCTTCTCCACTAATAGAATGACAAATATGTCAACTTGGTTATTATCAAGGTACTCGATAGTTATGAGCTCATCGACTTGACTTTGATAGATAACAACATTCTCAGATGAGAATATTACATCACTCCTGAAAAACATCCATAATATGTCAATGCTTAAGATTTCATAAAAAGATTATGGACTTATGCATAAAACTTACTTGTCCTTATATTTTCAAAACAACTTTCAATGAATCTTGAAAGTTTGTTAGGGATGTTAAGCCCTTATGAACTAGTCCTAAGGCTAACCAAGAGAGAGGTGAATTAGTATTTTAAAAATCTTTCACAATAAAAAATACAAACCAAGATTCACCACAAAGAAAACTAATGTGCGGAAATTAAATGCGGAAATAATAAAGGAAAGAACACACCAGATTTATAGTGGCTTGGACAAACCTTGACTTACGTCCAATCCCCGGAGGCACCCTCCGAGTATTGCACTAAACTGAGTATCTCTCCTTTAGCCCCCACAGCTAGGTGGAGAAGCCCTTACAAAATCACTTCCACCTTCCTCGGTGCGGCGGAGTAGCTGGGTCCTTTGATACTAAAGATGTCTTCTTCTTCCCAAAACTTCCCTTAAGACAAGCCTTGAATTCGATGGTACTAAGGTGCAAGCTCGCCGGAGCAACCATGTGGAATTCCCCTCCACACTCCCTTGAAACCCCCTCCAAGGATCTTCTCCCTCTCTCAAACTCCACCCTTTCCTCTCTCCCTTTTAGGCTCTCTCTTCAAGTTCCCTCCAAAAGAATGAAGTTACAATGGCTGCCAAAGGCACTTACTAAGTGGCTTGTCAAAGAAAAAAAAGAAGAGCTCAAAATGAGCCCATTAATTATAACTTGACGACTTTATCATCCATGCCAATATGCATATCATCCTTGCCAATCAGCGTAAATTAAGCCCAATCAGCCAGGATGATTTGGGACGATCAGAAAAAATTTGTTCATATCATCCAAGATGATAATATATCATGCTGGCCAATCAGTACAAATTATGGAATATCGTCCTGAACATCACCCTGAATAAGAGCTGCCCGATGTCCAATCGTTCAGTGGATCTTCCCGGTTGATCCAGCGATCGTCCAGGATGATGTGATCATGTAATCAAATCTTAATTTCTTTCCTTAAATACCAAATTAATTTAGGAAAAATTAAGCTGGATTGGCTAGCCGATGCCTAAGATGATGCCCGAGATGATATCTAAATAAGTAATACCTAAATCGATATGGCAGCTGATTCTTTCTGACTTGGGCCTTTCTTCCTGGCCAATACGAAATCATCCAGGATGATATGCTTAATGACGACTGCCTTAATAAGGATGCCCTAATTAGGGTTTTTATTTTTAAACCGATCATTCAGGCTAATATAACTATCATCCCTGACAATATTACAAAAAAAAATAAACTCTAGGAAACAGTCAGAAAATCTCCCAAGGTGTGTGTGTATGCAAGGTTACTTAGCATCAGAAACCACATTGTTTATAATAAACTCAAGAAAGGAAAAAAATACAAACTGACTCAGACTTAATCTACCCAATCTTAAGCTACACTCAATCTTGTGGACCTAAAAAGTTAGTAGGCAAGGCAGTCGTCGAAAATCATGAATGTTTGCTATCGTCAAAATTCTAATAAATGAAAACAAATTCATAATAATCTCCGCCTTTTTGATGATGACAAACATTACTGGTTGAATTTGTTAAAATTAAAATATTTTCTCCTAATCTCTCCCTTACTAAAATTAAACTTTAAAAATAGGGGAAGATAAAATTTTTATTATATATATATATTATATATAATTAGAAAATAGATACAAATACAGCAGTACATTCTTCCCCTTTGATATTATAAAAAAGAGGAGGGGCACAAACAAATAAATGAAAAACAAAATGATCCCTCATCTAGGAAAAAATTGAATATTCTTAAAATAAGAAAGTTACCTCTTGATTTTTATTAAAAACTTAGTTAGGAGTGGATTGACAATGCATAATCCAGAAAAGATTAGAAATTCAGAAATTGTTAACTCAAGCTCAAGTTCTTTTAAAGGCTAAAAAACTTTTTAATTTAATATCTAAATTATGAAATAAATTAGAAAGAGAAACATTAATTTTTCAAAACTCCATTCATATAACATATCTAATAGAAGATTAATACAAAAATTGTTGAATCAGGAATCATGATTTTCAAGCTCAAGTATCAAAAATATCAAGGGTTTCTTAAGTTTTAAGAAGTACAAGAAAGGTAAGCATTGCTTTTTGTGGGCTCATTTTATGCCTCTTATTAGTTTTTAGCGCACTTTGCGCATCTTTTACTTTTTGATGCACTTTATGTATCTTCCTTAATTTGGTATCTTTACGCATCTTTTGATTTAAGATCATTGGCAATTTTTTTATTTGGCATAATTGGCAAATTTTTTAATCAAATATGCTACCATTCTGAAATTTTAAAAACAAAAGTAAACCCATTCTATTGATAATATGAACTACTTGATTAAGAACATTATGAGGTAGATTTAATAACTTGCAAAAGATCCATATGCGATAAACAAAATATAGGGAGATGAAAAAGATTAATTTTAAAATCTAATTTATAATATGATGAAGATTTTGAATCAAAAGTAAAATAACATCTTTAAGAAAAGAGATAGAGAGACAAAATCATTAGTTTCCTTTGACTATTTTTAGAGAAATCAACCATATTTTACATAAGGCTTCAAGAAAAAAGTAGGAGGTAGGTTTTTCATTTTTAGAAAGGTGAAATGTGTGTGTTGATTAGAGAGAACTACACAAAAAAAAAGAAAAAAAAAGACAAGTTTAAAACTATTAAAAAAAGGAACGAAAAACAAACAAATAAATAATAAAGCCTAAAGAAACTATAGAAAACAAACGAAAAATAACGAACAACAACAAATAAATAAATTCACAAATAAGGGTTTAAGCATAATCTTGCTCTTGATTTGATGATTCAGAATCTAGGTCTGCCCAAGAGATTTTTTGTTTTTCACTATTTACCATTTTTACAAATTGCTTAGCTTTTCCCTTTTCTTTTGCAGGAAGAGTTCACAAATTGGGGCATAGATTTTTCATGTGTCCAAGATTCCTACATCCAAAGCAAATAACATCAGAAGAAATCTTAACATTCTTATCATTTTTATCTTTATTCCACTTTTGTTGATGTTTATGCTTTGATGAGCTTTTTAATTTGCTTGATAAGTCATCGCTTTCATCACCAACTAAGCCACTTTTCTCTTAGTCTTCAGCATTTAGCACTATCATCTCACCTGCATACAAAAGTCTTTGACCCAAACTTTGCTTGTAGGCAATGAGTGACCCAATCAAATTATCAATAGAATATTCATTCAAATTTTTTAATTCATAAATAACAAAAATTTTGGCATCAAATTTGTCAAGTAAATAATGTATAATTTTATTGACTTTTTCAAAGTTTAAAAATTCTTTATCTAAAGCGTGCAATGATGTAATAATTTGAATAAACCTAATATACATGTCTAAGATCGTCTCATAAGATTTCATGCAAAATAATTCATAATCATGCATTAAAATATTTAATCTAGATTGTTTGATTTCACTAGTGCCTTCGTATATAGTATGTAATTTATAGCAAATTTCATTGCCAGTAGTGCACGTTGAAACAAACATAAAATCTTTAGAATTTAAAGTACAAAAAAAAGTTTAATGATTTAGTATTTAATTGAGCATTGATTTGTTCTTCTGTGCTCCATTGATAAAAAGGAATATCCGTTTTAATTCATCCATAATACGTGACAGTGCAGAATAACCATTTAAAATCAAATGCCACATTCGATAATCAATTGATTGCAAGAAAGTAAACATGCAAATTTTTTAAAAATCAAAAGTAATATTTTTAAATAAAGGTGGTCTGGTGATTGAATAACCTTCTGCAATATTACGATTAAAAAAAAAATAGCCAAGGATCAAAATTCAAAAGTTTTTAAAAACTCAATTTTATGAATCCTTCTCTGATACCACTTGAAAGTTCGTTAGGGATGTTAAGCCCTTACGAACTAGTCCCAAGGGTAACCAAGAAAGAGGTGAATTGATATTTTAAAAATATTTCACAATAGAAAACACAAACCAAGATTCACCATAAATAAAACCAAAGTGCAAAAATTAAATACGAAAACAATAAAGGAAAGAACACACCAGATTTATAGTGGTTCAGTCAAGCCTTGACCTACATCCACTCCCCGGAGGCACCCTCCGAGTATTGCACAAAATTTAGTATCTCTCCTTTAACCCCCACAGCTAGGTGGAGAAGCCCTTATAAAATCACTTCTACCTTCCCCAATACGGGGGAGTAGCCGGGTCCTTTGACACCAAAGAGATCTTCTTCTTCCCAGAAGTTCCCTCAAGATAAGCCTTGAATTCGATGCTAATAAGGTGCAAGCTCGCCAGAGCAACCATGTGGAGTTCCAGTCCACACTCCCTTGAAACCCCCTCCAAGGATCTTCTCCCTCTCTCAAACTCCACCCTTTCCTCTCTCCCTTTCAAGCTCTCTCTTCAAGTTCCCTCCAAAAGAATGAAGCTACAATGACTGCCAAAGACACTTATTAGGTGCCTTGTCAAAGCTTAAATAGAAGAGCTCAAAACAAGCTCATTAATTATAACTTATCGACTTTATCATCCAGGCCGATATGCATATCATCCTGGCCGATCAGTATAAATTAAGCCCAATCAGCTAGGATGATTTGGGACAATCAGAAGAAATTTGTTTATATCGTCCATATATCGTCCTGGCCGATCAATACAAATTGTGGAATATCGTCCTAAATATTGCCTTGAATAAGAGATGTCTGATGTCCAATTATCAAGTGGATCGTCCCGGTCGATCCTGCGATCGTCTAGGATGATGTGATCATGTAATCAAATCTTAATTACTTTTCTTAAATACCATATTAATTTAGAAAAAATTATGCTGGATCGGCCAGGCTGATGCTCGGGACGATGCACAGGACGATGTCCAAAAATAAGTAATACCTAAATAAATATGGCGGCTAATTCTTTCTGACATGAGCCTATCATCATAGCCGATACAAAATCATCCAGAATGATGTTCTTAATGAAGGCTGCCTTAATAAGGATGCCTTAATTAGGGTTTCTATTTTTGAACTGCTCGTCCAGGCCGATATAAATATTTTCCCGGACGATATTACCAAAAACAATAAACTCTAGGAAATAGTTAAAAAATCTCCAAAGGTGTGTGTGTGCAAGATTACTTAGCATCAGGAACTACATTGTTTATAATAGACTCAAGAAAGGAAAAAAATACAAACTGACTCAGACTTAATCAACCCAATCTTGAGCTGCACTCGTTCTTGTGGACCTAAAATATCAGTAGGAAAGGCAGTCATAGAAAATCATGAATTTTTGCTATCATGAATGTTTGCTATCATCAAAATTTTAATCTATGAAAACAGATTCGCAACAATCTAACCATTTCTTTAGATATCTTTCAGTGACCTTGTAAATCTATATGAGTGGGTGCAGGTCGAGCTTCTACTTTAGATCCATCATCCACCACAATAACATTTGTTCCCTTTACGATCTCTACATGTTATTTAGGTTTTATTGCATTTTCTATACAGATTATTGGTTGTCTGGTCTTCCTTTAACAAGTAGTATATGGGCTCTTTACTAATTTTGACTTATAATTTGCCCATTGGTGTACACTTTTTGTGATTTTGGTGCTACTAGTGGTAGCCTCGATGTTCTCTATAGTTGTAGTAGCACTAACTTTTATTTTTGGAGGTGAAATGGTTAAATTTTATTGTACAAAATTTCCCACTTCCACTTTGACAAGTGGGGCTTGAACTTCTTTTTGTAATGGGGCAACCTCGCCAATCTAGGGTTGTGATTGGATTGCAATGTCGTCTGCTATTTTTGTATGTGACGATGTTTCCATGGGCAAGTTAGATTTTTTAACTTTAAATGCATTAGGAAAGTTTTTCTCTAGAAATTTCTTTATCTATTCGCATCTACTATCATTCTCTTTAAGTTAAAAAACAAAATATGCCAATCCTTGAATGCGCCTTTCAAGCAGGATAGAAGTTTATTCAACCTTTATTAGGCGATTGATTATAATTTAATTTTGGGATATTAGTTTGTGCATGCCTTCTTCATGGGACTAGTGGATAACATCAACAGGCACATTGGTGGGTTCAGGTACTTCTTGGACTGGTGAACTACAGATTTTGCGGTGGCTAAGGAGAGTGGATGTCTTGGGTGACCTACGGGAGGTGGTGTGCTTAGTGAGTTTTGTTCATAGTTTCTTGGGATGTTTAGTTGAAGTTTTTTTAGGGGAATGCATGTGATAATTCTGTAAGAGTACCCTCTCCTCTTCAATAATTCCTACAAAGTGGTTCATTATCTGTAGAACATTATTTTTAGCTCAAACCAAATTGAAAGAATAAAATAATGTTTCTCAAACAGAACAAGTTATGAATACCTGTTCCTCTACAAGCTAATTAAATAGCCAGGTTATTTCTTTCTCGATGTACAATATATGGCTATCCCAATGAACAAAACACGGTCGTGAATGTTCTTCCAATAATTTATGTAATCTTAAATATTTAAAAAACAAAATCTGCAAATAAAAATTATAATCTTTTAAGCCAACTAAACATTTCTATATTGTCAACAAAACTTACTACATATAAATTAAAATTACAATTAAAATAATAAAAAATCCATTGATGTAGATGAGGGGGCTGCCTTTCGAATCCTTCCTCGTGATAACATCGAATTTTTCCACTAGGAAATTCCTTATTGATGCTGGCCAGTAATAAGTAAGGAATTCATCTACATGCTCAACAACTGTTAATATACTTGCAGCTGTTCTGAAGTTTGTCACAAGGAAAAAAAGATTTGAAAATAAGAATATTATGAGTTGTGCCATAAAATCATCAATTTTGGTTGACTCCTAAAAACTATCAATCTCATTTCTAATATTATTGGAAGTTTTCCCAATTATTCTGCCACTGCTTGGTATAAATATGACACCTCTATTGGGAAGTACAATGATAAGAGCTACCTCATTAGAAGTGAAGTGTAACTTCTTCTTTTAATTACAAAACACTGGTGCTGGATATTCCATCTGATCAGCAACAAGAAGAGATTGATGTTCAGCCACCTTAAACTTTCCACGAATTATTCACTAAATGTGCTAACAAAACGATCACATACTTATCTAAATAACGATGCTCTACACCAAAAATGAATCTTGGGAGTATATCCTTGCATAAAATTCAAATAATTATTAGTTGAAAGAGTAATACCGAGCATTATACCGAACAATACCATGAAAAATACCGACCAATACCGAGCAAAATATTGACCAATATCGAGCAACATACTGACCACTACCGAGCAAAATATCGACAATATCGAACACATCATCGAGAAAAATACCGACCAATACCCTACTAATACTGAGAAATACCGAGATTTGAACCGAGAAGTACCATGTTATAAGCATGATGATCGATTGTGTGAGAAACTCCTATTGCCAACAATACATTCAGTTATCCATTATGTGATAAAACCCACAAAATAATAAAAAACTGTAATATATCAAAGTGTGTTCGGTACCGAGTAAGTTACTGCATGGTACCAATCATTTTTCCATCGAGTTAAGAACTCCTATTGCCAACATACATCCAGTTATCCATTGTGTGAGAAAACCGAATCACACCTATAATGATAAAACACTAAATATGATATCCTTACCAATTTAAGCATTTGAACATACACTAAAACTTTAAAAACTACTTAAACGCAACAAAATACCATGGGCATTGATCCCTCCAATAAAATTGTTGAGCATACGATTGAGATTCGAAAGCTAAAGATGAACAGACGCCTTGAGACCACAAGGAAAACCGAACAGCTTCCAAATTGAATTTTCGACAGTGCCCGCGACTCTTTTTGCAGTAAAAAATGGATCATGGTTAGAAGTTTCGGATTCTTGGTCGGTCGGGTTGTCGGGTTGTTGGGTCGTCATGTTGCAATGTGGCATCTTCCTATAGGCATCCGAATGTAAAGCTACGTCTGGTGTCCGCACCGAATAATTTTCCCTTATTTGGACCCTTTTGGGCTCGAGTTGGATCGATTTTGGTGTCGTTGGGTTCGTTTCTTTGAGACATTCAGTTTGACTATAAGTTTGCTGAAATTGAAATTCAGATGATCCCGAATTTAATTTTGAAAGTTTCCAACTTGAAGTTGCCTCGAGATTCGTGCTCAATCAAAGTAATTTTGTGTGACGTATCAATTCATATGATAAATTTATTTTAAAATTTTAAAAGAATATACAATAGAGCTGAATACTCATATAATGTTTATTTTAAATAAACAAATTATGCATTATAATAATAATTGTTAAAAGAATATTATTAAGAAATTTAAAATTTGTTTAATATAATTAATTAAATATAATAATGTTGAAATTTAAAATTTCTAAAAAATTATCATATTTTTTATTAAGTTTGAAAAAATTATCAAAGTTTAGTTATTTTGAAAAAAAAAGAATAACGTTTTGAGAATAATACGTAAAAAAAAAACCGTAACAAAAATAAATCGTAAAAAAAAAAAATCTGCTCTCCCTTACCTGTAATAAAAAAAATAAGTTAAAAAAGAATCGTAAAATTTAGCCTAATAATAATAAAAAAAATCGTTTACCTTCAAATGTTTAAAACAATAAATAAAGAAAAAAAAAATTCACATAAAACGCAATAGGGAATTGCTTTTAAATTAAAAACGCCAAAAAATAAAAAAATGTTAGCGTAAATTTTTTTTTTTAAAACGTTTTTTTTTTCGTATTGGCAGAAATCATAATTTTTAATAACGTTTTTGATCCGTTTTAAATTTATTTTTCATGTCGTTCAATCTCCTAATTTCTAAGTGAAAGCTGATCCTTTATAAAATTCTACCTAAAATTTATTGAATAATTTAGAATTTATTATTTGCAAGAGAGTTTAATGTCATTCACTCATTTGTATCATTTTAAGGTTGCGTATGCAATAGAGTGAGTTCGTAGCCTCCCCACTTGAGATTTGAAAAAAGCAAACTGTTACATTTGTTAAAAATTCATTTGATCAGAAATAGATGGATTTTAGTGCAATTTTCTTTTATATTTCAAAACATCTGAATGTTTAGAGAGAGAGAGAGAGCTCAAATATATGTTGTCCAAGTGCTAATGCTTTCCCAAGATGCAAAACGTATCCAAAATGTTCTTTAATCACTCTTTATTTATAGAGATTTAAAACTAGAAGAAATGAACATTGAGTAAAAAGAATAAAAATGTTTAGATTACTTAACTTTAGTTTTCCACCTCAGGGCAAGTTCGATACAGCTAAGTATGTGTGGGTGAATGGAAATAGGCGACTCATAAATAGAGAGATTTGTTCCATGTGAGCACTTCAAAGTCACTGGTAATGCATGCTAGAGCTTTAGATTGCCTATGGGTGGAAGGTGAGTAAACTTGGTTTGTAGAAAAAAATGGGTTCTATCGTTGGTTGGTTGTGATAGGGTGAGCCAAGCTTGAGTAGGTGCTTTCTCATATTTGTGGTTGTGATCATTTTTTAGGATACTTCACTGTGGATGAGGAAGCATATCCTTTTTGGCGAGTTTCCCTAAGTGTCGTGTGGCTAATTGAGCAATCCGTTTGGTCCCTTAATTGTAATTGTGAGGGATGACTCCATTCTATGTGTCTAGATGAACCTTGGGTGATTTCCCCCTTACAGGTCTATGGTATGAATCCACCTACTATGACTCGCTGATGAATTGTTAAACACTTGAAAAGATATATATGTGTATACATTCAGTTTCCTAATTCACTTAACCCTTCGGAGGGACAGTGATGAAAATGACAACTTATTTTTAATAGGGGCACAAAATAATTAAGGGAAAGTTAGTATCCAATTTTAATGTAGCCTTGATTGTTGCATAGATTCTCAATTGTAATGGTGATGTGATGCCACTCATGAACATTATCTATAAAATGTATTCCCGCACTGGAGACCTTATGGGAAAAAATCCACATATTTGAACATTTTGATTTTTGAAATCAAATATAACATTAAGAATAACATACCATCTCGAAAAATATAAATAATACTATACAATATATTCAAAAATAAAAATAAGATTTTTGAAAAATAAATGTTTATGTTTCCAAATATTTTCTCCTTATATATAGATACAGTTTATTTAATTTTGGGGTATAAGTTGTCATGCCTCAAAACCAAAGGAAAGAACTAAAATATAAGCAAAGAAATCTCGAACTCAATACATAACATTCCAGAGTGAAGTAAATAATCTAATACGAAGTAAAAAAAATAAAAATAGCCTTCCAAAATTTTCATTCCAAAATAATCAATTACAAATAATCTACCACAAATTCATTCTATACATAAAAAATAAAGACTAGACAATAAAATTTTCTCATAGTGGAGTTAGATCCAGATGATCCAAATCTTATCAACCTCTACTTGACTGGACCTTTTCCATTCCTTGAAATTTCATAAGATATATAGAAAGCATTTTACGTGCTAAGATATGACAACTCATACAAAAGAAATGAAGCCTAGAATTGTAGTATTTAAATATAAAAGTTATATAATATTCATATAATAATAAATATCATTAACAATCTCATATCAGCACTTGAAAAATGGAGTTATAAATATAACATATTCTAACACATTTGCACATAATAGATGGGGCCATAAATAAAGTAGGGCCTCTCACATATGCATATAACAGAGAATGGTCTAAAAGCATAAAAGAACAAGGGTTTGGGCTAATACTTGTAGTGCACTTAAACATTTCCCTTTTTAGAATTTGCTCCATATGAATATGATATGCACGTGTAGAACTTACCAGAATTGACACATGTATGTTAAGAGTGGAATGTGAAAATGGTAACAACATATGACATTTTAGGGGTTCATACATGTTCAATATATAGACATAATTAATACATACCTTTTAGCAAATAATATATAGAGGCAGATGAAACTTTATTTAAACACAATAATTAAGTATTAACTAGTGTCAAAAATGACATATTAGATTTATAATATTTCACAATTTGTATGAGAAAAATCAATAAGTGAAAATTTGACTTTTATAGGCATAATGACTAGACTAAGAAGTTCTACAATATATGATAAAGTATATTTAATAAATTTAGTTATACTCAATAAAATATATTTTACCTCATATCATTTTTAGAAATACTAGAATTTTAATAAAAAATAGGATATTGGGAGCCTAACTAAAGAAGAACGAATATCCTAATTAGCTTGACGGACAAATTTGCTATGTGGCCTCTAAGTCTCATCCCTTCCTTTCTCCCTCTTTTTATCCTCCTCTCCATCTCTTCTCCTTCTCCAAAAATCTTATCGAATAAGGGTGAGGAAAATGAATATAAATATTTACTTTTATAAGAAACATCTTATTGTTTAGTGCCATGACTCTATATCTTGTAGCATTGTAACGCTTGACTGAAATTTTAAAGGTTCACCCATATATTCCTAGATAATGAGCTCAGCATCGCAATGCTCTTTCTAGGTCCACAGAGCTCTCTCAAACATCTTCTAAATACATAGAAGATAATGTCATTGTGCTTTCACCATTCCCCCTCTCAAAAATAGAGGAAAACGCTAGAATGTTCTATGGCCCAACGTCATAGCACTCCTAAAAGGAGTTTTTTTATTCAAATTCTTAACTTCTCCAGAAAAATTCTACACTCTAACTTCAATTTCTCGTATATAGATGTAAAGAAGAAATCTTACAATGTTTAATAGCTACGATCATTACATCTTCCCCTCTTTATAAAAATGTCATCCATGGCATTTACAAAAGAAAATATTCAAAATAATTTTGGATATAGTTGAATTAATTTTACTTCTTTCTCCTAGGAGGTCTCTCAATTAGTTTTTTTCTTTCAATGAACCTTAACTCTAGTGATCTGCTTGTTCATCAGCTGCATTATGTCATAAGCAAGAATACAATTAGGTTATTTCGTATAGGTTAGATTAGGTTGAACTTTAATTTCACATTTAGTAATTCACTATTCCAAATCAAAAATTCACTTCCTCAGCAAAGATAAATGAAATAAAATATAAATATAAATATAAATTATCTCAGTTAATAGGAATTTGTAACCATACAATATGAATTTTTTAATAACTTCATTGGGGCCAATATAACTGACACTTAACTTATTATCCTTACTAAGTCTACGTATACTTTTAGAATAATAAAACTTTTTCTATTTGTCATGAGCAATTTCCAATCTCTTTCTAACCAATGTAACCTTCTTTATAGTAACGTCAACTAGCTTAGAACCCATTAACACACTTTCTCCCACTTTTATCAAAGCCATGGGAGTTTTACACCTTTTGTCATATAGAGCTTCATATGGTCCATTCCATTGCTTGCCTACAAATAATTATTATATGCAAATTTAACAAATGGCATATGATTTTTTTAACTTCCTCCAAAGTTCAGCACACCAAGCCTAAGAAGATCCTCTAATATGTGAATGACCCTCATATATTGTCAATTTGTTTGGAGATGAAAATATATACAAAAACTTAACATAGTCCCCACTCCTTCTTGGCATCCACAGTCTAGAGGTAATCCAACCATATTGATAAAAAATAATAACCTTCATAACACCATAAAATATAATAATCTCCTTTACTTATAGCTAAGCCAATTTATAAAAAAAAATAGTCTATCTCATGTGTAGAAAATGAGTTAACTTTATCAATTGTTTTCTAAAGACCACACAAAATCATGGCCTTACCTAAATTTTTTTTAAAAAAAACTATGCTTTACTTATAATGGACATACAACTTTCCATTCAAACCTTATAATCCCAAATAAAAGCCTTCTCATAAGGAATCAGACAAGATGCTATTTCTATGAACTTCCTACTTAGAGAATTAGGCACCACATTTACCTTACCAAGTTCATAAATTATGTATAAATCATAGTCTTTAACAAACTCCAACAACATTTTTTAGTTCAAATTCAATTCCTTATGAGTAAAGCCATACTTTAAACTTGTAGTCAGTATATATGTGACATCTCACCTCATATAGAAAATGCCTTTATATCTTCAAACAAAACACAATAGATGCCAAACCAAAATAAGTAGTAGCATAATTCCTCTCATGTTTCTTTGGATGTCTAGAAGCATAAGCAATCACTTTCTCATTCTATAGTAATCCACAATCTATTCCTTTCAAAGAAGCATCACTATATATTTAAAATCCTTCTATTCAAGATGGAATAGTCTGTATAAGGGTTGATACTAATCATTCTTTTAAATTATGAAAACAAGAATCACACTCTTATGTCAAGTAAAATGGCATGAACTTCTAAGTCAATCTTGTCAAAGGGATTGCAATTTGTGAAAAGCCTGTGATATACTTCTCGTAATATCTTTCCATGCAAAAAATAACTATAGACCTTCATCATAGAAATTAGTCTTACCGAAACAATCACAACATTCACCTTATAAGGGATCCATAAAGATTCCTTCCATACAAGCACCATGCCCCTAGAAAATTCAACCAAAATTCACAATTAAAATTTTTTACATAAAACTTATGTTGCCTTAACATCTCTAGAGTCAATTATAGATAATTTGCATAATCTCTTCAATATTCAAATACACTAAAAAATTACCAATGAACACATTAACAAGTTGATCTAAATATTCCTTGGATACCTTCTATAAGAGATCCATGAACACCGTTGATGCATTTATTACTCCAAATTTCATCAACAAAATTCTTACTATTCATACATATTGCTAAAAGCTATCCTTGCCACCTCTTCAATGTTCACTTTCAATTGATGATAAATATACCTCAAATTAATCTTAGAAAATCTGGGTTATTCTTTCAATTGATTAAATAAATCATCTATCCTAGATAGTGGATACTTTTCTTAAAAGTCTTCTTATTTAGCTCTCTTTAACCAATGCACATCTACAAATATCCAACCTTCTTTTTCATGAACAATGCAAAAGATCTCCATGAAGATCAACTTAGCCTAATAAACACCTATCTAACAACTAGAATTGAACTCTGAACTCTGTTAGTTCCTTTGGTGCCATTCTACAGGGGGACTTTGCTATTAGGGATGTACTAGGCATGAATTTAATACCAAACTCTCTCTCTCTCTCTCTCTCTCTCTCTCTCTCTCTCTCTCTTGCGGCATGCTGATCAACTACTCAATTAAATACATCAGAGAAGTCTATCTCAACTTGGACATTATTAATACTTCAAATAAATTTACTCAAATCCTTTAAATAAGCTAAGAATACAACATTGCCCTTTCTACAAGACTTATCAACTTGTAATTCTGATATTAAAGATAATAGGACATTTTTGGCACCTATAAAATAAAACACTTCCCCTTTATGACACATGACTACTCTCTTGTTACTATAATATACCTAGGCTTTATATTAACTAAGCAAATCTATTCCCACAATCACATCAAATAAATTAAAGTGTAATATAATTATATTTTACACTAGCCTCCTATTTGAAATTTCAATCTCACCTTTATAGACTTTACTAGTAATGATATAGCCTTCAATGGGTAACAAAATAAATAAACTATGTAATAATGATTTAGTAACTAAACCCAAATCATTTAAAACATGTTCAAACAAAAATGAATGGCTCACTATTTATTCAAATAAAATCTGTTAAGATAACACATAAATAAAAGCCATACGTATCACCAAATCTTGTGCTAATTTAGCCACTTACTGGGTCATACTATGACCTTGGGATGCACTGGATCAACACTAACCCCTGTAATAGATTCCCTCTGAGTCCCTCCTATTAATCCTCCTAATTTTCTACAACTAAATCTATAACTACTATGGGTCGATGATCCTTTACTAATTGTTATAGATATGTCTGCTACTTGATGTATCCATTTGATGATTCCTTTAGCCTCATATCTACCCTCCAGTGCCCATTAGAGACATTAAATGACCTTATGACCAGACTAGCCAAACCAAACTACAACCCTATAAATAATAAACATCAACCAATTTCAAATACAATGGCTTTTACTAGATAATTATCCCTGTTGTTGCTCTCCATCATCTGGTTTTGGTTTTTCCTCATCTTTCTAGGTGTGGTCTTATTGGGTTTACTGGAAACTGGATGTGGTGATCATTTTGGGCTCCTGGGCAGTGTTTCACTAGTTTGTTGGGTTGTTCTATTTTACCGAGGATGCTGGGAATTAGTAATTGGCTAGCTGCTTGTTTTTTGGTGGCTGTCAGGGCTTTCCTTGGTATGTTATATCTATTCTATGGTGGTTTTTTTGGTGATCTGTGGCTTTCTTCTTGGGTACCTTGGTGGTGGTTTGCTAGTGTGCTGGGTTGCCCTATTTTTCCATGGTTGATGGGTCCTTATTATTGCTCTCTTCTTATTACTCTTTTGTGGTTCTACTTGGAGTAATTTACTTGGGGGGGTTGTTTGGGTGGGGGGGGGGGGGGTGGGGATGGTGGTGGATGAGGCTTTTTGGTTGGATGGTACGACTTTGGGATTTTCCTTGTGATGTTTGTGGGATCCATTCTCTCATGAGCTCTATCTGCCAGAGCCCCTCTTATCTTTCCTGTGGTTTTTTTTTTGTTTGATTGGTGCTTTTTAGTTCCATGTAATTCATTTTTATGGGTTGTGCACTATGTTTACCTAACATTTTTTTGTTGTTGATTACATGCTCTTTGCATGTTGTTGAGGTTTTATCTTTAAGTTATATCTAGGTTGGTTATTGTTATACTGATGTTGGTCTTTATAACATTTTGTATAAATCTTATGTATGGCCTATTAGTCTGATTTGTTTTTCTTTTATGAACTTAGGGTGTTGGAACTAGCTTTATGTTCTTATGGTAAGCATATGGGGTTATCATGTATTTCTTTCTAAATGTACTAGTGGATTTGTGTTGCTTTTCCATTGGGTTTATGATGGTTGCTCAGATGCCTTTAATTACTGGTGGTATTTTCAACCTCTTCCTAGTTATATTATTTTGTGCTTCCTTTTTTTGTGCCGTGTACTCTCTTTTGCACGTCATGGTGTTGTTGTTTTTTTTGGATAGGAAGCTTTCTCTCAATGCTAATTCTTGTTGCCTACCTTCTTTTTGGGTGCTTCTTCTTGTGCACCATAGATTGTACCTAGGTATTATTATATTTTTGATTAGCAGGGATCTTGAGCTCATAGATTTTTCTAGTTTTATTCTTGTAGCTCTTTTGATCATTAGAGAGCTCAAGGCACCTTTAAGAACCTTGTAATTTTTTTATATAATTAACGTGTAGGCCCCTCTGTGGGTTTTCCCTAAAAAAAATCAAATGAATTGAATCAAAATGTATGCAACGTCTCACTGCTCCTCTGGCATTTGCGGTTATCTCCACGTGATTTAGTATTCCGTCTCTCGAGTGTCTTGTTTTGCCCTCATCGCTTGGTTTTTTGGCTATTTTTTATTGTTTTCTTTCTATTTAATTATTTTGTGCTTCTTCCTTTGCTGGTTTTGAGGCTTTTTTATGTTTTTTGGTGCTGGGAGATAATGACTCCCTTGTTATCCAACATGTCAACAACTTCTTTTCTTGAGGGTAAAACTTGCTCATTTAAATATATATTGGTTGGTTCTTTAGCATTTTATCCTAAATTATTGTTCATTCATTCTTCGTTTAAGGGATATAAGGCCTTGTTATTTTAGGATTCTGTGGTTGAACTGTTGGCGGCTCCTTATGCCTTAACTATGGTGGGGAAATTTTTTCTTTGGCGGCCGAATCTTGATGTCATTCAAAATTTTTTTCTTAACCTAAAGCTTTCTGATTCATTTCATATTGGCTTATTAGATCAAAGACATGTTGCTATTCAACTAGCTAATGATATGGATTATAACCATATATTTGTTAGGACATCGTATAATATACAAGCATATCAAACGTATTTGCTCAAATGTAATCCATATTTTAATGTTAGCGAGGAATCTCTTATTACGGCTGTTTGGATTTCCTTCCCTAATTTGAAACTTCATTTCCTTAATCATCAAATACTATTTGATTTGGCTTCAATTTTTGGATGGTCGTTGCAAACGGACCAAGCCACTGCTTATATTTCTCAGCCTTCTGTAGCTAGGGTTTTGGTGGAATTGGATGTTTCTAAGAAACATCCTAATGAGATTTGGATTGGCTTGAAGATGAAGGGCTATTTCCAAAAAAATGGATTTTGAAAATTTACATTTCTTTTGTTCTTACTATAAGATGCATGGTCATGGTATTAATTATTTTTTAAAAAAACATCCCCATCTTCGTAATGAGAAGGATTCATCCAAACAAATGCATGGGGATGAAGTCGATGTGATTTCTCATATTGTTAGTACTCCTATCCCTGTGACTTTAGATAGTAATACCTATAATCCATCTCAAATTACTGAGGAGCCTTTGGCATTAACTGGTGATACTCTTGAACCATTTGTTTCTAATGTTGTTGTTTTGAATTAGGATCAAGGAGTTATTACTAAAACCTCTTTTATTACACCTATTTTCTGTGAGAATAATGTGGAGAAAAATTTGCCTAATATTGATAACCAAAAAGATGTTAATGTTGATTCCATCCGTTCTTGTATGATTAACAAAAATTTATTAGATTTGAATGGTAATATGCTTTCTCACACCCTCTTAAATCATTTGAGTGAATAGGAGAATTAGATTGAAGCTAATGATATTCTATTGGAGGAAGGTGAACTTGTTTTTATGGAGAATAGCTCTCCTCTTCGAAAACGCATTAAAGGCATTGCTATGAGGGATAAAGATAATATGGAGGATGACAAGATATTTATGAGGATGAATGTCCTCAACATATTAGTCAAGGGATCCACTAAAATGATAGTAATACAACTCCTCCAACTTCATATTAAAATAGTGATGTCTTTACTGATACTAAGATATGAGAATTATTGCTAAATGTTTTCCTAATTATGATAATGATACTAGTTTCATTAAGGTTAATAGTAAAAGAGGTAGGAAGAAACAACATATTATATTACAATCTCCTAGAACAACTCGCTCTCATACTACTCATTAATTGCATTTTTATGTTTAATTCTATTATTTGGAATGTGAGGGGCATTGGTTGTCCCTCTTATAGAATTTATGTTAAGAATTTATGTCGTGTTCATAATAATTCTATTCTTGTGTTACTTGAACCCCTTATTTCTTCTTTTGGTTGATAATAACATATTAGGTTTTGGGTTTTAATTATGCTATTTCGAATGTGTCTAACAAGATTTGGTGTTTTTTTGGAAATACCCAGTTAAAGTTGATGTTATTGGTGATCTTACTCAAGTGTTACATTATCAAGTTGAAGTTTTCAATTTTTATTATTGTGCTTCTTTTGTGTATGCTGCTTCATCTCGTTACATCAGGAAATTGCTTTGGGAATAAATCATTAATTTTCATAGTATTTGTAATTTGCCTTGGCTTGTTGGTAGTAATTTCAATGTTATTACTAGCCCTTTTGAGAGGATAGGAGATTCTTCTCCTTCTTATTAATCTATGGAGGATTTTAATAAAATTATTTTGGATTGTAATTTAATTGATGTTGCTTTACCTGGTAATAATTTCACTTGGAATAGGGATAATCTATGGCAATGTACGGACCGTGTGCTTTTTAATGACTCTTGGCTTAATTATTTTAACTCCATTAATGTGCAGCATCTTAGTAGAACTTTGCCTGACCATTCTCCTTTGCTTATTAGCCTGAATTTTAGACAATTTAATAATTCTTCTCATTTTATATTTCAAAACATGTTGTTACTTCATGACTCTTTTTTAGAAGTTGTTCAGAATAATTAGCAAGCACCTTTACATCTAGATAACTCTAGTTTGGCATGAGGAGACTTTGGTTTAAGCTAAAAAGACTTAAGCAAGTTTTAAATTTGTGGAACCATAATGTTTTTAGAAATCTTTATTCTAATATTTTGGAAGATGAGCAACATGTTGATAATATTGATCTTTCTAGTCAAGTTGAGCCTTCTAATGCTAACTTCACTCTTTTAAAAAATGTTAAAGAGGAGCTTTTTAAAATAAGAAAAAAGCTGCTGCTAAGCACTTGGTTGAAGGTGATAACAATACTAAAAATTTTCATGCATTAGTTAATAGGAAAAGGGCTAAAAATTATATCATTAAATTTCAACGGGAGGATGATTTTGTTACTAAGAACACTGTGGAGATTGCTAATTTAGCTGTTCAACAATTTCAAACCCGTCTTAATAAGAATTATAGCCCGGCTCAGATTATTGACTAATCTTTTATTCCTAGCCTTAAATCCCGAGAGGAGAATTTTAATCTTTTTGATCCTCCTTCTTTCGAGGAAGTTAAAGATACTCAGTTTGATATGAATAGTGATTCTGTGGCTAGGCCAGATGGGTTTATCACTCAATTTTTTCAAAAATCTTGCTACATTATTAATAATGATATATTTGCGGATATTTTTTATTTCTTTGTTTATAATCCTATCCCTAAATTTTTTACTTCTACCTCTATGGTTCTTATTCCCAAAAATAACTCTATCAACACTTGGAATGATTTTAGACCTATCAGTCTTTGTACCTTTTTTAACAAATTGATTTCTAAATTTCTCATGAATCGTCTTACCTCTCTTTTACCTAAAATTATCTCTCCATCTTAGACGGGTTTTGTGAAAGGTAGGGCCATTACGGATAACATTTTGTTGGCTCAAGAATTTTATCATGACTTGGATGTCAGAGTGAGAGGGGGAAATTTAATTTTAAAGCTTGGTATTGCCAAGGCTTATGAAAATACTGTTTGGAACTTTATTTATCATATTCAGGATTTTTTATGGCTTTAGTTCAACTTTTATTAATCTTATTAAGAAATGTATTGAAGATGTCTATTTATCTTTTATTTTTAATGGCTCTAATAATGGTTTTTTTTTTAACTTCTCATGGTTTAAGGCAATGTGACCCTATTTCTCCTGCTTCTTTTATTATTGATACAAAATTTTTATCTAGGTGTCTTACCATTCTTTTTGAAAATAATCATAGTCTCTATTTTAGAACTTTGGGTGGTTTTCTCGAATCTCACTTATATTTTGTGGATGACTTTATATTTTTTACTAATTCTTATATTAATAAAATTCATAAAATTGTGGATTTTTTTTTATCAATTTGAGATGGTTAGTGGCTTATCTCTTAGCAAAAATAAAAGTTGTTTTATTGCTTCTAAGAGGATTTATAATGATCATTTTTTAGCCATTAAAGATTTAACTTGTTTTATGCATGCTCGTTTACCCATTAAGTGCCTTGGTGTCCATCTTTTTAAAGGTAGAAGGAAAACTTTTCCTTTTGATGATCGTATTTCCTCTAATAAAAAAAGCTTGTTTCTTGGGACTTTAACTTTCTTAACTTTGGTGGTAGAGTTACTCTAATTAATAGTGTTTTTTGTTCTTTACCAGTTTACAGTTTCAAACTATTCTTCTAACTCAAGCTGTTTGTAATAGAGTTCATAAGCTTATCAATAAATGTTTTTGGAAAAGTACTTCTACTAAATCCAAAATTACTTGGGCTGCTTGGGATTATTGTTGTGGTGTATTGGCTGAAGGAGTTTTAGGATACAAGAATATGAATGATTTAGCTATGACTTTTTCTTTTAAACTTTGGTATAATTTTCATGCTAAAGTTAACCTTTAGGCTCATTATATGTTTTAAGCAAGGTGATTTTAGAATTTGGCAAAGGCTTTGCATGGTTAAATGGGATAATGAACCCTTCATTGCTTGGGGACTTGGTGAAGATAATGCTTTCTTTTGGTCATATCGATGGTTAGGTAAACATTCTATTGACTCTATTTTGAATTCTTCCTCTATCGCTTAAATTAAGGTTAATTCTTTTTATAAAGATAATTGTTGGGACTATGAGAAACTCTCTAATGTTATTCTTGATTGCATTATTCAGCAAAATTTGAACTTTCCTATCAATATTGCTTGTAAGGATATTATCTTATGTGATTTTTTCATAGATGGTGGTTTTCACTTAAAGAGTGTTTGGCATATTTTTAGATCTAGGAGAAATATTGAAAATATTTCTCTTTGATTTGGCATAAGAGAATTCCTACTACTATGACCGTCATTGTATGAAGAATTTTACATAAATTTATTTCCATGTATGATAATCTAAAAAAATAGGTTTTATGTTTCCTTCTATGTGTCAATATTATGGTTGTGAGAGAGACTCTCGTTTCTAGTGAGAGAGACTCCCATTTTTTAGAGAGAGAAAGGTTAAAAAATTTGAATTTTTATTCCCAGTTTTCATTCCTTCCATTTAGGAATTGACAAGGAGATGGTGGTGGATGGCCGCTGGCCATCTTCAGTTGCGGTGGCAAGGGGCGAGATGGTTAAAGGCATTATGAACCAAAATCTGGTTGGAGATAATCGCCTTAATGTTGTTTCAAAAATGAATAAAGCTGATGATCAAAGACAACATCATGTAGGTCTTGAAAAAGGTTTTTTATGTTGAGGGTAAAGGTAAGGCTATTGCTTTTGATGCTGGTACTGTAACCCCATGGGTATCTAAGAGATCTTCGAAACAGGATTTTTTTGATATGTCAACTTCATCATCTGAAATGAAAATCTATGTTAACATGTTTGGCTATTCAAATTCAATCTCTGGACATGTCCACAGGATAAATGCGAATTCCTGTAACACTACTAACACAAATCTTCATTTCATTGGTGGTTCAAAAGCCAAGGGGACTGGTGTTGTGGACATGGTGAATGAGGAAATGCCAAATAGAAATGAGATTGAGATAGAGGGAAACCTGTGGAAGAAAAAGCCTTACATCATGTTGGATTTCAAGGATGAAGATATGGTATTCTCTGAAGATGGTAAAGCTATGAAAATGAGTGAAGATGTTGAGATTTTGAATTCCAATAGGTTGAGAAATCCCTTAGTAATTAAGGTGTTTGGGAAGGAAATACCTTCGCATATTATTTCATGGGAAGTGAGAAGGAAATGGAAACAATTTGGGAACTTTCACTTTACAACTCTTGATAAGGGTTGGTTTTTGTGTTCCTTTAATTTGACAGAGATGATGGAAGGTGTTCTATCAGGGGGTTGTTGGTTTGTTAATGACCATATAGTGGGAATGGAGAGGTGGACGGTGGAGTTTTCTACTCTATCTCTGAAGGGTCTAACTTCCCCTATTTGGATTAGGATGCCTCACTTACCCTTACAATGTTGGGATGAAGTTAATGTGGATAGGATTGCTTCATCGGTTGGAAAACCTATAATGATGGATGGAAACATATTTCAGTGGGGGAAGAGGGAATTTGCTAGAGTTTGTGTGAGAGTCAAGCTGGATCAACGGCTTCCCTTAGGTGTTTGGGTGGAGAGTATATCAGGGAGGTTTTTCCAGATGTTTGAGTATGTGAAAATCTCCACATTTTGTTATGAGTGTTGATTGACAGGAGATGTGAAATCAGATTGCAAAGTAAGGAAAAATGGAACTATGGAGAGGATTGTTGAAGATGGGAAGTTAAGTCTAGTAAAGGAGGTGGAAAAAGATAAAGAGGTGGACACTGATTCCACATATGGACCATGGATCATGGTTAAAAGGAGGAATAGTAGAAGACCTGAGATGCTGCAGGAAAATCTGAAGGTTGTTAAAAAATAGTGGAAGAAAACCAAGGAAGCTCATGGGGAGAATGCTGCAGTGGAAATTGCTCCTCAAAATGTTTATGCTGTGGAGGAGTTGGTTTCAAATGCTGAAGGTAAATAACTAGAGGAGGTGGAAATAGCAGTGGAACAGGATGTGCCTTTTGACGGGTTACAGCGTGCTGCTGTTGGAGATGCAGCTATGAAGAACAATGTTAATGCAGAGATTGAAGATGTGGTGAATGTGATCCTTTAATTACTTGTAATTAGTTTGTCTTTGGTTCTTAATGCATTAATTTGCTTTCTTCAAAAAAAAAAAAGATTGAAGATGTGGTTGATGGTATGTTTTCATGTAATAAACCCTTTATTTCTATAAATGTAAATAAGTTTGATGTTTTGAATGGGGAGGAGGAGGAAAGAGGAGCTGTAGTGGATAATACTAGCTCTATTGGTGGTGATAATAATTGTGATGGAAAAGTGCCTCATGGAGGTGAAAATTCTGATAGAGATGGAGAAATTAAAGGCAGTGAGGGGAGATTGGGTGGTGTGGAAAAGGAGAAGGAAATTGGGTCTAATGGGGAATTGATTAAATGTAAGCTTGTAAAAGAGCTTAGGTCCATAGGTCCTATTAAGAACAATTCCCATGGAAGATTGTTTGATGGAGGAAATATAAGAGACCTGGGGACTCTTCCGCCAAAAATTTTTAATGGAATCCATAGCCTTCTGGAATTGTAGAGGGGCCAAGAAGAGAGATGCCGCTCTTTATTTGAAGGAAATTATAAAAGATTACAGGAATTTTTTTATGGGATTGGAAGAAACTAAGTTCACCTCTCTTGATAGTCCTACTACCTTCAGTAGGACTTTCTGGTGGGATTATGATTTTATGGAGTTCGGATATGGCATCCTTTTATGTGGTGAAGACATTAGATCAATGGGTTATTGGGGATCTTAATGTCTTCAATAAAGGTGTATGGATGATTACTACGGTTTATGCTAGCAAGGAGGCTCATAAGAGAAGAGGGCTATGGGACTGTATCCAGGAGTTTTCTCAGAGGAAAATTCCATCCATTGTTGGAGGGGATTTCAGTTATATTTTGGCTTAGGAAGATAAGAAGGGTGGAAGAAAGTTTGCTTTCTCATAAGGCTCTTTGGATATGATGAAGTTTATGAATGAAAATGACCATCATGAAGTTGGGATTGTTGGTCCTAGGTTCACTTGGTGCAACAAAAAGGTTGGAGGTGGACGGATTCTGGAAAGATTGGATAGGTGTATTCTCAACTCATTGGCCATTAACAAAATTTAAATTGTTGTGGTAAGACACTTAGCCAGAGTGACTTCTGACCATAGCTCAATTGTGTTGAAGATCTATGAGTCGGTTTCAAGATGGAGAAGATGTATTAAATTTGAAGATGCTTGGTTATCTTACAAAACAACAGCCCATATTGTTTCTAATAGATGGAAGAAGGATTTTATGGGGGATGACATGGAAGTTCTTAAAAAAAAAAATGCTATCTTATGTTCACAACTATTATCCAATGCTTTCCATAGCTGAGGATCAGATGTGGGTGTTAGAATTTCATCCAAATCTTAGAAGATTTCTCATCTTCTATTTGTAGATGATGTCTTGGTTTTTTTAAAAGCCATAGTGAGAAGTATGAAGAAGGTCAAACACATTGTGGAAGGTTATTGTAAGTGGCCAAGGTTTTATTGAATAAAATGATCTGAAGAGTAGGTGGCCTTTGTGAAGGGGAGATCGATATCAGACCATCTTCTATTGGATCAGGAAATATTTAACAGATTATGGCATTCTAAGTCAAATAACGGTCATCAAAGTGGATATGGAGCAAGCATACGATAGTATGTGTTGGGCAACTCTCAAGAAGATGATGGTAAACTTGAGATTTCCATTAAAATTTGTTAACATGGTAATGGAGTGTATCTCGGATCCCATATATTCTATTTTGATTAATGGCTCTAATTCTAATTGGATTGAGGGGAAGAGTGGCTTTCTTCAAGGATGTCCACTATCTCCATTTCTGTTTATCTTATGTTCACAACTATTATCCAATGCTTTCCATAGCAGAGGATCAGATGTGGATGTTAGAATTTCATCAAAATCTCAGAAGATTTTTGATCTTCTATTTGCAGATGATGTCTTGCTTTTTGTAAAAGCCATAGTGAGAAGTATGAAGAAGGTCAAACAGATTGTGGAAGGTTATTGTAAGTGGACTAGTTAGAAAATCAATTATAAAAAATCTTCCTTGATATGTGGTAATTCAGTGGAAAGGAAAAGGAAAGTGCAGATTTCTAAATTTCTGGGAGTGAAACTGGTGGAAGAATTTGAATACTTGGGAATCAATATGGCCTTGAGAAGATTAAAAAAGTTGGATTTCTAAATTTTATAGGATAATTCTAGTAAAAAGATGAATGCTCGGGGGAATAGGTATATTTCCCATGCAGGTAGACTGGTTTTGGTAAAAACCATATATCTTTCTCTCCCTATTTTTATCATGTCACACTCTCTCATTCCTATGAGAACTTTGAAGGAGTTTGAGAAGCTTTGTAGATATTTTATATAAAACAAAATTGATGGAAGATGTGGGATTCATTATGTACCATGGGAGTTAATGTGTAAACCAAAACAAAATGGAGGCTTGGGAATTCAATCAGTAGTGGCTAGGAAAGATACACTGAGAGCAAAGTTTGCTTGGAAACTTTTGGAGAAACTGAATACTTTACTAAACAGGAATCTTCTGTCTAAATATGGAGCCAATTGGTGGGATAGTGGTTTGTCTAGAGGTGGTTCTTCCTCTTGGAAGATCATTTCTAGTGGGTGGAATGCTCTTAAAAATTTTGTAAGCTGGAAGGTTGTGAATTGATCCAAGATAAATGTTTTGAAGGATATCTTGATTCTAGATAAGAATTTACTCAAATGGACAACATTTATAGGATCTTTGGATGATGATAACACAACTCTTGCCTTCTTCATTCAAGAGGGAAGCTGGGACCGTGCAAAACAGAGCTTGTACTTTGGTAAGGAGTTGCTGAATCTTATCTGTAATGTACAGATTTTTCAAGATTTAAATGAAGACTGCATGGAGTTTAAACTCAAGATGACCGGGAATACTATCTCAGCTTTATTAGTGGAGGAGGATTTCAAATATATGAAGGATGAAGCTCAGGTATCTTGGATATATAAGCTGAATCTGAATGTACTAGTGGAAGTATTTATCTGGTGAATGTATATGGATGCTATTCCTACAAAAGCTTTTTTAAACCGAAAGGGATTAACTGATTCTCTGTTATGTCTATTGGGATGTGACGCAGTAGAAGATGTTAACCATGTTACCACAAAATGTTTCAAGCTATTAAAGGTAATGGAGGTACTTAGAAGCTGGGGGTTCCATTTACCAGAATTTAATGATTGGAAGTATTGTTTGATAGGTCTGAGGAGGCTAATGGATTCTAATTTGCTGTTGGTTAGGATCTATTTTACATTATTATGGTTTGCTTGGAATAACAGGAATAAGATTAAGCATGGAAAATCTGAGGAAAGCAATGTGATGATTGCAGCTTATGTGCTCAATTTTGTCAGCTTAGGTAAACAGTTTTTAATCCTGTTGGGTCACTGGGTTGCTAATCAGTCCGTTGGACTATTCTTTGACAAATGGCATCCTCCTCCACCCGAGTGGGTTAAGATAAAACTTGATGCTTCTCTTAAAGACAATTATGAAGCAGGCATTGGTGGCAGTGTAAGGGATAGTAAAGGAAGGTTTGTTTTAGCATTCGGTTTGAGGAAAGTGCATGGTGACATTGCTCAATTGGAGTTTTCAGCATTTTCAGCCCTAAAAAAGGTGTTGCAAGGGAGGATTCAAGATGTAAAAGGCATTATTGTAGAAGGTGACAATAAAAATGTTCTCAATCTTCTTCAAAATCTGTACAACAAATCAAAGCAGAAAGAGTGGGACATGGAAAGTGAAGATTTATCATTTTTTAGCAAATACAATAATGTTATCTTTCATTGTATTAATAGCAATTATAATAAGTTAGCAGACTACTGTGCTAACTTAGCTTTATCTTATGATTTTTTTTGGGACTTATTTTGTGAGAGCTGCCTTCCTTCTTCCTTTATTCATTTATTAAAGGAAGAATGTGATAGACTGGGTTCCTCTCATTAGCTTGTATCTAGGTTCCTTCTTTTATTTTTATGCAAATTTGCATTTCTTTAAAAAAAAGTGTCAATATTATTACCATTTGGAGAATATTTATCATGTTTTTATTTATGGCCTTGTTGCTATTAAAACTTGGGTTTATTTTGATGATATGTTTTAGTTAAATTGCTTTAATGCTCAATTATCCCTCAAATCTATGCTTAATGCTTGGTCTTAAATTCTAAAGGGCACATATGTAATGTTATTCCTTCTCTCTTTGTATGCTTCTTATGGTAGGAGAGGAATAATTGCCTTTTTAATGATCTTCGGATGAATCATCATAAGGTTATCCAGAAAGCGAAGGATAAAGTTTTGTCTCTTGTGGCTGTTAATCTTCTCTCTTTGAAGAATTTTAAAAACTATTATTTTGTTGGGACTACTTTAGGCCTTAACTTGGAGGGTGATCTTACTACTTTAAAGGCTAATATTATTTATTGGAACAAACCCCCCACTAACTTTTTTTAAGTTAAATGTGGATGGTGCTAGTAGTGTCTCTTCTATTGGATGTGGTGGTGCTATCAGGGATAGTAATGGTAGCCTTATTATGGCTTTTGCAGGTCCTTTATAGAATGGTAATAATTTTGCTGTTATCACTATGGCGATTCTTTACTATATTAAGTTATGTTTCTCTCTTAACATAACTAACTTATTTATAGAGGTTAACTCTGGTTATGATTTCCAATTCCTATATGCTGATGATAATAGGTGCTGCATCCCAGATCCTTTTTGTCAAGTAAGGGAAATTAAAAATCTATTGATTTTTTTGAATTATTTGTTTCTTCATATTTGTAATGAGGGTAATGCGTGTGCTTCTTGGCTTGCTAATTGGGGGTATAGTCTTGACTATTTTCCTGATGTTATTTGGTCCACTGTTCTAGTGGCACTTAGAGGTATGCTTAAACTTGATGCGCTTGTTCTTCCATATGTTAGAACTTAAGTGGTTTTTATGGTGGCTTTCTTTGTTTTCTCTATCCATGGGCCTTTTTTGGTTATCTTGGGTGGTGTGCTGGGTGTTGTGTTAGGGTTTGCTGTAGACTTTATGTTGTTGGGTTGTTTTCAGGTGTCACGATCTATTTTTGATCCATGACATTATCTGGTGGTGGTTATTGGTGTTTCTGCTATTTCATATTTTAATGGGAATTATCACTATGGTTGTTGCTTTATTTATGGTGTTGCTACTTGGATTTTTCTCGAGTTAGATGGTTTTATGCTCTTCCTCACTTCTTCCTGGAGGTGTGGGGTGTTCTCTTTAGTTTGGTTTGATTTTTTTGGTCTCCTTGCCTAGGGATTCTCCATGCTTCCTTCTGAGTTTGTTCTTTCTTTATGGTTTTATGTGTTGTATTGTGTTGCTCTTATTTTTTTAGGTCTTGATCTATTCAGCTGTCGCTGAATAGCTATAGGAATCTCTATGTGGCTTTTAATTTAGCTATTGTTTTTGTGGATCTAGACTTGAGATATTTTTGCACATGTTATGTTGCTAACGGATTATCCCATTATTGTTCTCCTACCTTCAGGTTGCTATTTTGGCGGGCTGGGGGTATCTATGAGAGTTTGGCTGAGATTTGGGGCTGTGATGGCTTTGTTTTTGGTTTGGATGTTACCTTCATGAGTTTGTATGTACTCATTGGTCATTGGATTTTGGCTTGGTATATGTCCAACTTGTTTCGGTTGATTAGCTTGGGGCTTCATTTTTGACTTTGTATTGGTGATTGACTTGAGGTTTCATGCTATTCTTCTGGGGACTTTGAGCTTTTTTGGATGGAGCCTTTTTGAGGTGTTCTTGATTGCTCCTAAGGGTAGGATTGAGTGGCTTGTGGATTTCCTTAATGAGGCTTCCTGTTTTAATGCTACTATTTGCTGTATAAGTCTTTTATCCTCGATTTGGCCTAATGTGGTGGCAGGAATTGGATTACTTATTATTATGTAGATTTTGCTATTCTTATTTTGGTACTTAAATTAAGATTATTATTTTTGGTTAACCTATAATGCTTTGTGCTATAGCTTTTGCATTTCCAGTTATTTTGATTTGCAGGTCAAGGTGATTATGGCTGACATTCACCTTTTTTACAGAAAGATTGTGCTTCATTTCTTTACTTTTATCTTTCTTTTTTAGATGCTTATCTATAAAATATTTAGAATTTTTTAGGTTGCCCTGTAATTTTGTTTAGTGGAGACTATTAGCTTGTAGGTTTTTTTTTGCTTTATTTTCTAGCTCGTTCGAGCATTAGTGAGTTGATGGTCTCCCTTTAGGACATTGTAATCGTTTTTATTTATTAATGTGTAGGCCCCTCATTGGGTTTTAACTAAAAAAACTTAAAACATTAACCAATATTCCTCTTTTCAAAGAACAAACATGCAAGAGCACTAATAAGAGATACATATTCACATACTTTTTTAGATACCATGGGTCCTCCCCACCAAGAATCATACTTCTATATCTTTATTTCATCACATTAATAACACTTACGATGGTGTCCCCTCCAAGTCTCTTCCTGCTTGCATCCCACTTCTATTAGGTGAACATTAGGTTATTCTTCACCAGCCTCACTTTCTTCGTAATCTAAAAAAAATCCTAAATATGAAAAGGAATCAAGGGATGCCTTAAACTATATCTTAAACTCTACAAAAATTGTTAACACTTTTCTTCAAGTGTACTGACTAGTTGAGGGGTAAATTTGCAAGGATTATAAATTTTTCCTCATACTGTCCACTAATTTCAAAAGTGATTCCAACATCTACTTCCTGGCTAACAACAACATAAAATAAATATTAAAGATTTAGAAAATTTATTCCAAAAAATTCCATTCATTTTGTCTGCCTTAAGATTTCTCACTCTACTAGCATATTCACTAAATCTCTACCTCTCTATTAAGTAAGAATATAACCAATGAAACCTTTTTACCCTTAGAATAGTTCATATTATTAAATGACCATTTTATCCTAAAAAATAATTCTTTATTTACATGAGACTCTACTTCTCCATATAATCAAGGAGGCTTCAATCTAAGATATAACTAAAGGTACTTGTCTGCTGCCTCCTCCTTAATTCAAATCATCCTACTTTAGGCATCCCCTATTAGTTGGACTAACATGCTTGATAAATACCTCATAAAAATGAAGATCATCAGCACCACATTACTTTGAATTGTAGTAGGCCTATTGGAACTTTGTCCATACACTACTTTGAGATCTTGGGGTCCAGGATACATCAACACTTCTATCTAAAACATAGATATTTGTGGTTCAATAATGTTTACATATAATATGCATAAAGAAAAAAAAAAACTTGACTATCACAACTTCCTCTATATATCTATAAATCATTACATACAACTCTAGATAAGATTTAATTATTTTAAACATTCACTTTAATACCCCTCTGGCATGCCCTAGAACCTAATGAAAGAATTAAAATCTAAACCTATCCCTTTGGCATGCCTATTAGAACCTAATGAAATAATTATGACCTAAACCTAGACATATAAACCACAATATGGAACATTCCATAGCTAAATAAATAATCTAATAATAAGAAAATATTAAAAATAACCTTCTAAAAATTTTATTCTGAAAGATTGTTAGGGTTGTTAAACCTTTTATGAACTAGCCCGAGGCGAACCGAGGGGGGGGGGGTGAATTATTTATTTTAAAAAATTTCTTAAGGAAAAAAAGATCTTTTTGAAAGCTTTTTGAATATTTTAATATAAACAATTTTATCTGATAATACTGAAGTAAAACTAATTTCATAATAACTAAAATCAGAGATTTCAAATACAGAACAATTCACAATAAAAATGTGGTAAAGTAAATAGAAAGAGCACATAAGAATTATAGTGGTTTGGTCAACTTGATCTACGTCCACTTCTCAAAAACCTCATTTCTAGGTATTGCACTAAATGTAGTTCCTCTCCATTTCTCCCAAGAGTAAGGTGGAGAAGCCTTTACAAAATCTTTCCAGCGACACAATGAGGTAGAGTACCTTGAATCCTTTTACTCCCTCCTAGAGTAGGTAGAGAACATGGAAATCCTTTTACTCACTCCTAAAGTAGGCAAACAATCATGGAATATTTCTTCTCCCTCCTGATAAAAGAAGTGAACCTAGATCTGATGCTGATGATGGTCTCCCCAAAGTAGTAAGGAACCAAGGGAAAAAGCCTGAGGAAGGTGGTGGAAACCATGCTTGGACCAACCTTTGTGAATCCCTCACAACTTCCCCTCTCAAGGATCTCTCCCTTTCTTATCTCCCAAAGCTCTCTCTCTCTCTCTCTTCCTTCTCTAAGCTCTCTCTTAGATCAACTCAACACCAAAAAATCTCTCAAAAAATAATATGTGAGATTACATAGGGAGCGTCCAAAAGAAGCCAAAATTTTCAATTTACTATGAAAGATGTTTCATTATGATCCTAAGATCGTCCTATACGATTAGTTCAAAATAGCACTTTTAGCCAATACGATCAACATTGCCCAATTTGATCAATTAAAATATTTGTACATATCATCTGTATAATTCTACAATTATTCGGAACGATTAAATCAATATACTATATTGATCATCTAATACAATATAGGATGATGGGAGGTGATTTACATATCATCCCACACATCCCTCGTAACATCCAATATGATCTCCTGTATTATTAACAAAAATAATTTTTTTTTAGACGATAGGGGATTGTCCCAAGAAATATCTAAGATCATCCACTATGATCATAAAATATTGTCCTGTACAATCTAATCGAGAAACCTTACCATAATAATTCAGCTAATCACATTTTCAATTTAGGCATGATTGTTATAAATCATCTAGTATGATGTAAATCTTCTTGTACGATTAGAACAAAAATTGAAGATTATAATATTACCTAAATTATTATTGGCAATTATTTTCATGTCTATAATTAATCATCCTATATGATCTAAATCATCGAATATGATTAGTTAATCAAATTTACTTAACAAAGGGTGCTCTAATTAGGATTTTCTACATAACATATCATCCAATGCGATTTACATCGTAATGTATGATTAGTTCAAAAATCTATTTTTCTCCTAACGCACTAACTCACCCCCTAGTGTGTGTGTGCAAGCAAGGTTACTTAGGACTTGACACAAAAAGGTAAAAAGTACATTAAAATTGAAATTACAGATATACACAATTTTAGTCTACTCGATTATGAACTGATTTACATCATAAGTAAAGTTGTATACCTAAAAGGTTAGTGAGCAAGAAAATAAAATAGATATACCATAATAGTAGTAGTAAATAAATAATATTTTTTGTTATCATCAAAATCATAGTACTTGGGCCTAGATTTTCAACAATCTATCCCTTTTTTATGATGACAATTATTACAGTTAAAAATTTTGAAATCTATTTGACATTCTATGAAACTTCCCAATAAAAGATGAAATTCTGAAAGTAAGGGGAGTTTAAAAAAATATTTTTATATAATTTTTTATTTTTAAAGAAAAATGCAAACATAAGGACAAATAGAAAACAAGTAAGCTGAACAAACTACTTTTATTAAAACATAAGAATCAAACAAAACACATCATCCCACTTTTAACATCATAAAAGGGATGACAAAGAAAATCACGAAAAGAGCAAAGGAAGGACATAAAAAAAAGAAAAAAAAAGACCAATACAAATATATAAACAAAAATTAAAATATGATAAACATAAAATAAAATAGGAATAAGCCAAAAATTGTCATAAATTAAAATAAAAAACACTCTTTTTTTTAATTGATTAACTCCAATAAATGATAAATTTAGCTTATTATTAGATTTAAAAGCCCATAAGAAATGAATTAAGAACACTGATATCCAAATAGGTTAGAGAATCAATCTTGTTTACCCTGGCTTAAACTCCTTGTAAGTTAAAATCTTTTTAAAACAAAAATCTAAATAAAAAAATAAATTATATAAGAAAGTGATCTTTTCAAACTTCATTCAAGAAAAATATGTAATAGAATAATATTTTGTAATCAATCTAAAATCATAAATTTCAAATTCAAGTGTAGGAGATATCAATTGGCACACAATGTCTTCTAAGGTTTTAAGGATTTGAAAAAAAGGAAAGCAAACTCTTAGTGGGTTTATTTTGTGTCTCCTTATCAGCGCACATTGTGCATGTTTTGATTTTTGATACACTTTATGCATCTTTTGATTTTTGATATACTTTATTCATCTTATAATTATTTGGCAGTCATTGTGCATGTTTTATATCTTTTTGAGCTCATTTTGTGCCTCTTTTTATTTTTGCATGGTAGCCTTCTTTCTGATTCATAAACAAATTCTTAGTTGTAAAATATCTTTCAAATATAAAAAGGAAAAACTTGTTATCTTACATAAGGATGAGTAAACCATAAAATAGATTCCTATCTATATGATTAATGCAAACAACCTGATTAAGAAGACCTGAAAGAGATTCACTGACTTAGAACATTATTCATATGTGAAAGATTAGTATGGGAAGATAAAATAGATCAATATTTCAAATTCTAAATTTTAATTTAAAATGGATTTTGATTCAAAAAAAAAAAAAAAAAAACACCACTAAAGGAGTTAGAGGAAGAGAAACAATCAGAAATATTTTTTTTTGTAACTATTTTAGATAAGTCAATCATTGCTTACATTATCATAAATAAAAATAAGGCAATATTATAAAAAAAAGAATAAAATCAACATCAAAAGTGAGTAGAGATCAGAATCATAAAATACTGAAGTAACTCAATAGAAAATCAAAAGCATAAAAACAGAATGAAACCATTGAAAGAAAAAAAAAACAAAAAGTTAGAAATAGAAAGATCAGAAATAGGGAGTTTAAATTTTAAGCATGAATGTATATCACACCTAATCTAGTCATAAGGTACAGAAGGTTTAGAAGGCCAGCAATTTTATATAGATATCATCAATTTAATTTTTAGTAGTTACATGGTGTAGCTCTATGTCTCCTTTGGTAACATGGTCCTAAATGAAATGGTGCCTTATATCTATGTGTTTTATCATGGAGAGTTGGATTGGATTCTATGAAATATAGATGCCACTAGTGTTATCAAATAAGATTTGAATGGTGCCTATAGGAAATCATAAATCCAATACTTGTTACTTTAACCAAAGGACTTGGGACACACAACTTCTTAAGGCTATGTATTTAGCTTTAGCAGTGTTCAGTATAACTGAGTTTTATTTTCTATTAGACCAAGAGACTAATGACTGTGCTCTGAATTGACATGTTATAAAAGTTATTTTCTTATCAACTCTATTCTTATAAAATATTAATCAAAATATCATATGATCTCAAAGAAAGTGTTATGCTTATGATACCAGATTCCTAAGTTTTTGGTTCCTAAGAGATATCTAAGGATTCTATTAATAGTAGTTAGGTGGGACTCTTTTAAATCATCTTAAAATCTAGAATAGATAAACGCACTAAATATTTATCAAGTCTGCTAGTAGTCAAGTAAAAAAATGATAAAATTATTCCTTTGTATTTCTTCTGGTCAATATATTTTCTATTTTAATACTTACCTAATTGAACAGTGAAACTAATGGGAGTATTTCTTGGCTTTGCTTTATCCTTCTCAAAATTTTTTAGGATGTCCTTAATGTATTTTGATTAACTAAGGAAAATTCTGTCATCCTTTTACCTTATACTAAATCTAAGAAAGTAGGTTAGTTTTCCCATCATACACATCTAAAACTCCTTACTTATTATTTTTAAAAATTCATCACATAAATGTTTATAAAAAAATCTAAATAGAATATCCTTAACATAAATTTGGATAATGAGTAGTTAATCTCCTACTATTTTTAGAAATAGGGTGGTGTCTATGCTTCTGTTAACAAACATTCTCTCTAGTAGGAATGTTCTTAGCCTTTCATACCATGCTCTGGGTGTCTATTTCATTCTTGATAAAACCTTTTTTAATTTGAACACATGCTTAAAAAATTATTAATTTTCAAAGCCTGGTAGTTGTTCAACAAACAAATCTTCTTTTATTACCCCATATAGAAAGGCACTTTTGACATCCATTTGTTTCAATTTAAAACCCTTAAAGTGGGAAAAAGCTAAAACCACTCTAATGGCTTGCAGTCTAACAACAGGGACAAAGGTCTCTTCATAATTAATCCATTCTATATGGTTATACCCCTTAACAACTAATCTTTCTTTGTTTCTAGCCATAATACCAAAATCATTCATTTTGTTTTTTGAAAACCCATTTAATTCTTACCACATTGTGGTCGTTAAGTCTTTAAACAAGTTCCCAATCACCATTCCTCACAAATTGAATTAACTCTTCTTAGTAGGCTAGGGTCCCTGATTTATTAGATAGGGCTTAATTTATGTTAGTGAGTTCAATCATTAAAATGAAGGTAGTGTGGTTTACTTTTTTTCTAAGTCCATGCCTAGTTCTAACACCTTTAGTTGAGTCTCCTAAGATTAGTTCCTTATGATGACTCTGACAATATCTTAATTCTCTATGTAGTATGTTTTTAGGTACTACCCTTTCCTCCATATTTACAGATTCTAATCCTTTGGTAATTTCTACAATTTCTTCTTCTTCTACCATAAACCCTCCATAATTATCTGATTTATCAAATATAATGTGTGGTCATCTCTACTACTAGTGTTATTTTATTGAAATCTCTATAGGATTTCTGACCATTTGAGTAACCTCAAAACACTCCATCAGATTTGGGGTTAAACTTCCTAGTAGAGATATCCCATTATCCAGAATGAATACTTTACGTCCAAAGTTCTGAAGGGGAGAGAGGTTCGGTGTCCTACCCTTAAGGATTTCATAGGGTGTCTTGTAGAGATTGGATATAACATTAATCCTATTCAGAACAAAACATGTTGTATTCATCGCTTCTACTTAGAAATATTTATGAAGTAAGTATTCAGCTAACATATCTCTTATGGCATTTACCAGGCTCCTATTCTTTCTTTTATCTACCCCATTCTATTGAGAGGTTCTAGGAGCTAAAATGTAATTATCTATCTCTTGCTCCTTATAGTAGGTTTCAAATTTCTCATTTTAAAATTCTCCACCATAATCGCTATAAATGGTTAGAATTTCATAATCTAGCATCCTCTAAATTCAAGTGGAGAATGTCCTAAATTCCTCAAATGATTAAATTTTATGAAATAAAAATCAAACCCAACTAAACCTCAAATAATCATCAACAATCACATGCCCAAAGACTTTCCCTCATAAGCTTGTAGTGCTAAAAGGTCCAAAGAGATCCAGATGATGGACTTCTAAGGGTTTGTTAGTGTTAATGTCTTTGATTGAGTGGAATGAGAATTTAACTTATTTCCTTGACCAACAAGTATCACACAAGTGTTCCTTGGTGAACACTAGTTTGTGTATCCCTCGCACTAAGTCTTTTTGGGTGATTTTACAAAGATTTTTTCATGGTTGTATGACATAATCTCCTGTGCCATAACCAGGATTCATCATCAATAATTTTTAGGAAAAAAGAAGCACCAGTTCCAACATAGTTTAAATTTGAAAGTTTGTGAGAGTTATTAAACCCTATAGAACTAGTCTCGAGGCTAACAAAGAGGGAGGGGGTGAATTAGTTCTTTTAAAAATTTCTTTAACAAATAAAAAGTTAAAACCTTTTGATATGAAAGTAGAACTAATTTTATATTAATAATATTAGACATTTCAAAAATAGAATGAATCACAAAAAATATATAAATTAAAATACAAATGGAATGAACACATAAAGATTTATATTTATTTAGTCAACTTAACCTACATCCACTCCTTAGAGACTCCCTTTCTAAGTATTGTGCTAAACATAAGTGATTCTCCTTTTGATCCCACAGCAAGGTGGAGAAGCCCTTACAAAATCTTTCCATTGACCTGGTGAGGCAGAGGACCTTGAATCCTTATACTCCTGAAATAGATAGATAATTGTGAAAATCTTTTTTCACACACCTCATCAAGGCAAAGAACATGGGAATTCTTTTGCTCCCTCCTGGAGTAGGCAGAGAACCTGGAAATCCTTTTCACCAACGTGGTGAAGGAAAACATTTTGATCTGATGCTGATGAAGATCTTCTCCTAAGCCACCAAGGAACTCGAGAAGAAACTTGAAGAGGATGATAAACACCTTGCTTGGTGCAACCTTTGTGAATCCCTCAAAACTCCCCCTTAAAAAGATCTGTCTCTCCCAAGCTCTCCCTCTTCCTTCTCTATGCTCTCTCTCAAATGTCATCCATAACAAAAGATTGTCTTAAGAGGAAATGTGAAAGCTTAAATAGAGAACATCTAAAGAAGCACTAAATTTTAAATTATCGATAAAGATTATCCAATATGTTCGATAGATTTCCTGGGACTATTAGTAAAAAATATCCCTAATCATATAGGACGATCGACTTTGCCTATATGATATGTACAAGTATTTATGCAAATCATCCCATACCATTATGTGATCCTCTGGGTTGATTAGTTTAAGATACTATATTGATCGTCCAATACGACATTGAATGATGGGTGGCGATCTACATATCATCCCGCAACCCTCTCTAGATGTCCAGTATAATCTCTTGGATGATTATAAGAAAATTAAGGTTTTCATCTTGGATGATAGGTGATCATCTATAAAATATAATTGATCATCTAGTATGATCTAAGCAAGTAATCCTGTATGATATGATTTATCAATCTAACCATAATTCATCTCTTAATCAAAAGATTAATTTAGGCATAATTATCATAAATCATCCATCATAATGAATATCATCCTATAAGATTATAACAAAATTTAAATTTCAAAAATAACCTAAATTATTATTGGCGATTATTTTTCACAATTTGGATTGATCGTCTTGTATGATATGGATCATATTACATAATTAATTTAATCAGTCATAATTAATAGTGATGCCCTAATTTGGGTTTCTAGTTTTAACTAATCATCTTATATAATTTAAAATCATCTTGTGTGATTTGAAATCATCATGTACGATTAGGTAAAAAAATAAAAAATTCTCTAACTCACCAAAAAACTCCCCATGAATGTGTGTGTGCAAGGTTAATTAGCTTCGGGACCACCAGATATATGGTTTGACACAAGAAAGGAAAATAACTACATTGAAATTTAAATCACAGACTGACTTAACTCTAGTCTACTCAATCAAAAGTTGATTGGCATTGCAAGTGAACTTGAGGACCTAAAAAGTTAGTGCGCACGACAAAACAAAATAGACATATAAGAATAGCAGTAGTAAAGAAAAAGTAATATTTGTTATCATCAAAATCATTGTACTTGTGCCCAGATTTATAACAATCTTCTCTTTTTTTATGATGATAAATATTACTGTTAAAAATTTTTCAAAGAAATTTAAATTTTTGTTTTTCATTTCTTAGTTATTTAAAAGAAAAAAATGAGTCCTAAAAAAGAATAGAAATATAATAAGGTAAATTCCACAAAAACATAAGCAAACATCACACTACTCCTTTTGACATCACAAAAAGGAGAAAAAATGGAAAACACTATACAAAGTAAAGTACAAAAATGAAGACCAGTATAAACATATTAATAAAAGAACTGATAAACTAGAAGAGTGAAGAACCCTGATCATGTAGAGGTGGTGGTGATGGTTTCTGAAAGTAATAGTGATAAGAGCTAAAGTACTCACCAAACTAGGCCATATCCTAGACATATTCTGTTGCTGCTGGGCTATGTAGCTTTCAAAATGAGCAATATCATCTGCATGTTATTGGTGTTGCATGAAGACATAGGATTCAAACCTGACTTCTAACTAGTCAGACAGTTGAACCATCTAATCTATTTGAGATTACTGGTAGATATAGACAGGTGAAGGAATATATCATTCCTCTTCAGCCACATCCTCCTCGTGTATAGGGTGATGATGAGTACTGTGAATGATATGGAAGGAGCTATTGGAGTAAAAAATAGGGAGGTGGTCAGGTGGGCCTGGATATTGAAGGTTGTATTTGGATTCAAGGATATTGACAATGATATGTCCTAAGGGTAGATTTGACATTCTTTTGTGGCCAGGATCCCTAATGTTGGTTAGATATTCAATATAACAAAGTAGAATATTATTGGCATTAAAATCTTGATAAGACATTATGTAGTAGGTGTTGAGTAACATGATGGGAGTAATACGAATCCAATCCATAGATTTAAGATGAATGGAGGTGCTAGTTACATAATGGTTCATTCATCTTTCACTAAGGTATTAGTTACAGAGTAATGATAGGGGGCATTGGTTTCTATAAGAAGGGTATTAGTAGGGTCCCAATTAAAATTATCATCTAAAGCCAAAATATGGAATTTATCTCCAGTGGAGGATATTTGAAGAAATTTATAGAAATGCTAATAGGTTACTTTAATAGGGTTTCTATTAACATTTGATTGGAGTGTAGTAAAATATGAATTAAGGCTAAGACTAGTGAAGAATTCAAAAAGCAATTTAGAATTAAAAGGAAAAGTAAATGTAAGAATAAAGTTAAGAGTGGTGTGAGTAAATACGTAATAGTACTTGATAGGTCTAAACCTCATGATTGACAACTTTTTAGGGTATAAGTAGCGGGTATAAGTAGCTTCATCAACTGCTTCAGTAAATTGAGAATCGATAACACTCCTTAAAAAGCTGTCTGTGAGTGCACGAGATTGTTTACCACTATCTATATGAAAGAAATGATAGCTTGATTGAGATAAAAAAATATATTGGAAGGTTTTGAACAAGGAATAAGGCTTAAAGTATGGTTTTTAATATATGATCGATAAAATTGTCCAAGATGATTGTGAGATCATCCAAGATGATCAGGTGCAAAAATTTTGTCCAGAAGATCGATCAAAAAAGTTGGTCTTATCATCTAGGATGATCAGACATCATACTAGATGATTAGATACTAGATGATCAGCATGAGGAGTTGGCCAGGATGATCATTGAATGGCTATATCATATAAGAAACTATGTTGATGGTCCAGGATGACATTAAATAATGGATCGACCTAATGACATTGAAATCATCCAACCAATACTACCACGTGGATCATCCAATATGATGTATGAATTATATGGGACGATCACCAAATATTGATTCACAACAATCGTTGGATATGTTGTGATCAGGGAGGTGCATTTTTATTAAGATCATACAGAATGATATGGTTTATCCTGGATGATGTGAGAAAATTAAAAATATTCAATACATAGAATACGGTGATCAAGAGGATTTAAAAAAAAAGATATTAAAAAATATAAAACAACAAAAAAAGTAAGCATAAATTAAAATATAATTGCATAAATTAAAATATAATTTTTTTATGTCGATCAACTCTAGTAAATGATATATTTCTCTTATCACTAGATTACAAAATAGTAAGAAATGAATTAATAATGCTGAAATCCAAAAAGATAGAAAAAAATATCTTTTTTACCCTAGCTCAAGCTCCTTACATATTAGAATTCTTTTTAAACAAAAATCTAATTCATAAAAAAAATCAGTTAAGAAAAGTGATATGTTCAAACTTTATTCCAGAAAAATATATGATAGAATAATATTACAAAGTAATTAACTAAAATCATGATTTTTAAAATTTAAGTGTTTTAATATATCATGTGGCACATGAATTCTTCTATGATTTAAAGATTTGAAAGAGAAGGAAGCATATTTCCTTGTGGCCTCATTTTGTGCCTTTTTTCAGTTATCTGACCCACTTTGCGTATCTTTTAATTTTTTATACACTATGGCGTATCTTGCAATTACTTGACAGTCAATATGCATCTTTTTTTGTTTTCTTTTATGCTCATTTTATGGCTCTTATCATTTTTCCGAGCTGGCTTTCTTTCAAAATCTTTAAAGACTCTTAGTTATGAGATTATTTTCTAAATATAAGAGAAGAAGTACTCACTATCTAATATAAGGAAGAGTGAACCAAAAAATAGAATCATATCCATATGATATATGCAACAACTTGATTATGAAAATTTAAAATGCGATTCAATACATTTGAGCATTATTCATAGAGATGTATTACTATAGGAAGATAAAATCGAACTCAATTTTAAAGTCCAACTTTTAATTTGAAATAGATTTTTCCTAAAAAGAAAACAAAAATTAACCATTATAAAAGTTAGAGGAGTGACAATCATTAAATTTTCTTTCTTTAACAGATTTAGAGAAGTCAAGCACTACATACTAATTTCTAAAGCCAAAAGTAAGGAAATAATGTCTTTTGAAAATTCAAAATCAAGAGTAAGCATTGATCTACTTTAAAACTATGGGAGCGAGTTATGTAGCATAGGTTGTGGTGTGATACTAATGTTTCTCAAAATCAATTTAGATTCATGCCGGGTAGGTCGACTATGGAAGCCATACATTTATTAAGAGGTTTGATGGAGAAATATAGAGAAAATAAGGATGATCTACATATGAAATTTATTGATTTAGAAAAAGCATATAACAAAGTTCCCAAAGAAGTGCTATGGGGAGTTCTTGAAAATAAAGGAGTTAATAATGCTTATATTCAAATCATTAAAGATATGTATGCAGGAGCGATTACTTGTTTTCAAACACAAGGTGGTTTGACCAAGTATTTCCTTATTTCTGTTGGGTTACATCAAGGATTAGCCTTAAGCCCATATCTTTTTTCTTTAGTCATGGATGTTCTCACTAGAAATTTGTAAGATGATGTACCTTGGTGTATGCTTTTTGCTGATGATATTCTTCTTGTTGATAAGACAAAAGAGAGAGTTGAAAGTAAACTTGAATTATGGAGGTCAACATTAGAGACTAAAGGTTTTCACTTGAGTAGATCTAAAATAGAATATATGGAGTGTAATTTTAGTAGTAATAGACCTAATGAGGGGATTATGACTTTGGGCGATCAAGTCATTAATAATAGATATTATCAGCAAAATTCACGTTTTAGATATCTTGGATCTATTGTTCAGAGTGATGGTGAAATAGATGGGGATATTATCAGCAAAATTCAAGTTAGATGGTTGAAGTGGACGAATGCATCGGGCTTGTTGTGTGATGGTGCTGAATGTTTTATGGTAGTGAGGCCTGCAATGCTTTATGGTGCTGAATGCATCGGGCTTGTTGTGTGATGGTGCTCAAACTTAAGGGAAAATTCTATAAAATGGTAGTGAGGCCTGTAATGCTTTATGGTGCTGAATGTTGGCCATTAAAAGAGAAGCGTAATATTAAGTTAAGAGTGGCAGAGATGAGGATGCTCAGGTGGATGAGTGGCTTTACCCTTAGAGATAGGATATGAAATGAGCATATACGTGAAAAGGTTGGAGTAGCTCTAGTAGAAGATAAGATTAGAGAGAGTCACCTTAGATGGTTTGGACACATAAAATGGTGGCCTTGTAATAAACTGGTTAGGATAGTAGAGGTATTAGATTTAACTTATGTTAGGAAAGGTAGAGGCAGACCTAAAAAGACCTGGTTAGAAAATATTAGGAATGACCTTTCTATATTAGATTTAAATGAGAATTTGACCTTTAATAAGACACAATGGAGAAAAAGGATTCATGTAGCCAACCCCACGTAGTGCGATAAAGGCTTGATGTTGTTGTTGAAGAAAAAACCATAAAAAATTAAGAACATAAACAAAAATACATAAAAAATAGACATTTAAATAAAACTAAAACAAAACACGAGAAGTAGAAAGCAATATTTTCAAGCATTAATATCTATTACACCTAATCTATTTCTTAAGATGTTGAATGTTTCAAAGTCTATTTGTTTTGGAAAAGATATTAGTAAGTTGGTTTTTAGTGGCTACATGGTGTAGCTTTATGTATCCTTTAGTAACATGATCCATAATGAAGTAGTTCCTTATCACAATGTTTTTGGTCCCTAAGTGTTGGATTATGTTTTTTGATATATAGATGGAAATATTGTTATTAAATAGGATTAAAATTGTGCCTATACATAATCCTAAATCCAAAACTTGTTGCTTTAACTAGAGGACTTAGGCCACAAAACTTCCTAAGGCTATGTACTCAGCTTCAGCTCTATATAGGGTAACTAAGTTTTTTTTTTCTACTAGACCAGGAGAATATGGCCTGTCCTACAAATTAAAATGTTTAAGAAGTACTATTTCTATCAATTCTGCTTCCCTTAAAGTTTGAATTAGAATATTCTATGATTTCGAAAGAGTTGCTAAGCCTAAGATACCAGATTCTTAATTTAGGGGTTCCTAAGAGACACCTAAGAATTTGCTTAATAAAAGTCAAGTGGGACTCCTTTGGATCAACCTAAAATCTAGCACGTAGATAAACACTAAACATAATATCATATTTACTAGCAGTCAAGTAAAGAAGTGATCCAATTATTCCTTTTTATTTCTATTGATCAATAGATTTTCCATTTGAATCTTTATTTAACTAAATATTGGAACTTATGGGACTGTTGATTTGCTTAGATTTATCAATTTCATAGTTCATGAGGATGTCCTTAATGTATTTTGATTAACTAAGAAAAGTTTCATCATCCTTCTACCTTGTGCTAAATCCAAGAAAGTTGGTTAGTTCTCCCATCATACTCATCTACTCATTGCTTTTAAAAACTCATCACATAGATTTTTATCAAAAGAACCAAAATAATATCATCAACATAAATTTAAATAGTGAGTAATTTATCTCTTAACGTTTTTCAAAAATAGGGTGGTGTATATGTTCCCCTTAACAAAGGTACTTTCTAATAGAAATGTGCATAGCCATTCATACAATACCCTAGGTGCTCATTTTAGTCCATATAATGCCTTTATTTTATTTGAACACATTATTAGGAAATTATAAAATTTTAAACTATGGGCGTTATTCAATATATACATCTTCTTTTATTACCCCATTAAAAAAGGCGTACTTAACATCTATTTGGTATAGTTTGAATACCTTAGAACAAGCTAAGGCTAGTAACATTCCAATGACATCCAATGTTGCTATAGGGGAAAAAATCTCTTAAAAGTCAATAACTTCTATTTGATTTTACCCCTTAGCTACCAATCTTACCTTATTTCTTACCACTACACCAAAATCATTCAATTTATTTTTGAAAACCCGTTTAGTTCCAACCTCACTCTAGTCCTTATATATTTCAATTAGCTCCCAAACATTATTCCTTACAAAAAGATTTAACTCTTCTTGTATGAATAGGATCTAAAACTCATTAGATATGGCTTAATTTATATTGGTGGGTTTAGTCATTAAAAAGAATACAATGTGGTTTACTTCTTTTCTATGTCCATGCCCAATTCTAACACCTTCAGATGGATCTCCTAAAATCAGTTCTTTAAGATGACTTGAAGAATATCTCAATTCTCTAGGCCATATTTTTTTAGGTTCTACTCTTTCCTTAAGATTTGTATATTCTAATAATGGGGTGATTTCTATAGCCTCTTCTTTTTCTACCCTAGACCCTGCAGAATTATCAAATTCATCAAATATAATATGAGTGGTCTCCTGAACTTCTACTATTCTTTTATTGTAAACTTTATAGGATTTTCTAACACTTGAGTAACCTAAGAACACTCCTTCATCAGACTTTGGATCAAACTTTCCTAGTAGTGATTTCCTATTATTCAGAATGAACACTTTAAATCCAAAGACATGAAGCTGAGAGAGGCTGGGTGTTCTACCCTTTAGAATTTCATAGGTTGTCTTATACAGCTTGGATCTAATGTTCACCCTATTTAGAACATAAAAAGATTTATTCATCGCCTTTACCCAAAAGTATTTAGGAAGTGAGCATTTAGCTAACATGGCATTAGATGCTTCTACTAGGGTTTTGTTGTTCCATTCAACTACCCTATTCTTTTGAAGGGTTCTAAGAGCTAGAAAGTTATGGTCTATCCCTTGCTCCTTTCAAGAATATTCAATTTTTTTATTTTCAAATTCTCCACCGTGCTCATTATAAATGGTAAGAATTTCAAAACAAAGTTTCCTCTGAATCCAAGTGGAAAAAGACTTAAACTCTTTAAATTACTAACTTTTATAAGATAGGAATCTAACCCAAGTAAATCTCAAATAATCATTAACAATCACATACCCAAAGACTTTCCCTCCTAGGCTTGCAATGCTAACAGGTCCAAAGAGATTCATGTGAAGGACTTCTAAGGGTTTGCTAGTGGTAATGTCTTTAATTGTGGTGTAGGAGGATTTGAATTGCTTTACTAACTGATAGGCATCACACATGTGGTTCTTAGTGAGCTCTAGTTTATGTATTCATCTCATTAATTCTTTTTGGGTGATGTTTCTAAGGCTTCTCATTCTTTCATGACAAAATCTCCTATGCTATAACTAGGATTTATCACTAATTTTTTTAAGCAAAGAGATGTGTTAGATTTAATGTAATTTAAATAAAGCATGTAAACAATATTAATCTTTTTTCCCTATAAAACAACATTATTATTTAAGATTATTATGAAGCTGGTAGACAGAAATTTCATGTTCAAGCCATCTACTAGTAAAAAAATTTCAATAAGAAAAATTTTTTAGTTACCAATTTTACCTAAACCCACCACTCTCGTAGTAGTGTTATCTCTAAGTGTCACCTAGCCTCCTACCTTGGCCTCTAATAAAATGAATTGATTTTTATCTCTAGTCATATGCCTAGAACATTCGTAATCAAGGTATCACATTATCCCCTGAGATCTTCTAAGAGAGCACACCTATAAAATCATCAGATGTTAGATTTGGAAACCCAAACAGGATTTGGGTCCCATCTTATGGAAAGAAGAATGAAATGCATGCCTGTTATGCTATGAATTTTAAACTTTTGGTCTTTACACCAAATGTGTTTTATGGAAAATGGTGAAATGTGGGAGATATGTTTTAATATACCATAAGAAAAATATTTAACACCAAGAAAAGGGTTTACTAATCTATTTGGGTTATGGTGCCCCTTCTAAGGGTTGAATAATGCAAGCTTTATTGATGGTTTATGAAACTATTCCAGTGTAGGTTATTTTTTATTTCACTTAAAAGCAGTTAATTTATCTTCTAAAAATTTATTTACACTTTTAAGAATTAAGTTTTCTATTTTTAATGCATGCTCCCTACTATCTAAATCAGATGCTAGAGTATTTAAGTTCTTATATGTATTTTCAAATTCAACATATAATATTTTCATGGAATTTTGCTTTTTAGTTAAATCATGATGCTTTTTATTCAAAGAGCTAAAATCATCTAGCAAAGCCATGTGATTGCTATCCAGAGTGGAATGATCTTTCCTTAGTATTTCGTGCTCTTTCTTGGTATATTAAAAAAATCAATTTTGGGGCTAGCATGTAATTTCTTGAGCTTGCTATATGAATAATAATTTTTTAAAAAAACTTAAAGTAATTATTCATAGGTAAGCTCACACACCTGTTCTTGATCAGAGTGATCAAGATGATCAATTACCATTAAACATAGGTTTGTTACCTCCTCTTCAGCTTTAGTTTCAGAGGAGTGTGGTGCTATGTTTGCCCAAAAAGCCTTTTGGGTTCTTCACTTGCACTTCTTGAACTTACTCTTTCTTCACCCTTCTCCTTTATTGGGGGAGCTTTAAGAGGTGGGAAATGAAACTTTTGATGCCCTAGCTTCCTGCATTTAAAATAAAAGTAACATAAGATGAAAATTTATAATTTTTATTATTATGACCCTTATTTCATTTTTGTTGATGCTTTTGCATTTTTCTTAAGGAGCTCTTGAATTGCCTAGTCATTAAAGTAATGTTAGAATTTTTAGAACCATAAGAATTGTTGTTAGAAATATTAGCATTTAAGGAAACAATTTTCTTCTTTTTGTTCTCACCTGCATCAAGCTTCCTTTAGTTCAATCCTTGCTTGTAAGTAATGAGTGATCCAAGTTAGTAATAAGTTGAATAAACATTCAGATCCTTAGATTCAATAATGATAGTAATTTCTTACATCAAAGGAAAAAGATAAACATCTCATACTCTTGTTAACATTTTCATAATTTATGAGTTCTCTTCCTAATGCATGCAGGGATGTAACAATCTATGTAAATATAGTATACATTTCAGAAATAGGTTAGCTAGATTCATGTGAAAAGTTCATAATAATGAAGAAGAATGTTCATCCTAGATTGTTTAACTTCCTTTGTTCCTTCATAAGTATTGCATAGTTTGTCCCAAATCTCTTTACTAGTTGTACAAGTGGAAACACACACATAATCTTTAGATTTTAAGGAACAAAAAAAAAAAAGTTTAGAAAATATTCAATTAGTTGTGCTAAATTTATATCATCAGTAGTCAATTCAGAAAAAAGAATTTTAGTTTTAACACCATTTACTAATCTAAAGGGTGCAGAATAACCATCCTAAAGTAGCATCCATATACGATAATCAATTTATTGTAAAAAGGTAGGCATGTAAGTTGTCCAAAACTTAGATGAATGTTATAAAAAAGAGGCGGTCTAGTGATTGAAGATCCTTCAGTTGTGTTTCTATTTCCAAATTTAGTCATTCATCTTCATTCAAAAGTTTTCTAAAACTTAATTTATGAACCAAACTCTAATACCACTTAAAAGTTTCTGAGGGTTATTAAACCCTAAAGAACTAGTCCTAAGGCAAACAAATAGGGGGGTGAATTGATAATTTTAAAAATTTCTCTAACCAATAAAAAGTTAAAACCTTTTCATGCGGAAATAGAACTCATTTTACAATAACAATATTTATATATTTCAAACACAACAAATCATAGAAAAATGGAAAAATTAAAATGTCAAAAATTAAATAGAATAAACACACCATGATTTATAGTGGTTCAGTCAACTTGACCTACACCCACTCCTTGACGTCTCTCTCTCCAAGTATTGCACTAAGTAAAAGTGACTACCCCTTTGCTCTCACAATAAGGATGTTCATCCAAGATTGTTTAAATTCCTTTGTTCCTTCATAAGTATTGCATAGTTTGCCCCAAATCTATTTACTAGTTGTACAAGTGGAAACACACATAATCTTTAGATTTTAAGGAACAAAAAAAAAATTGTTTAGAAAATATTCATTTAGTTGTGCTAAATTTATATCTTCAATAGTCCATTCAGAAAAAGAATTTTAGTTTTAACACCATTTACTAATCTAAAGGGTGCAGAATAACCATCCTAAAGTAGCATCCATATACGATAATCAATTGAGTGTAAAAAGGTTGGCATGTAAGTTTTCCAAAACTTAAATGAATGTTATAAAAAAGAGGTTGTCTAGTGATTGAATATCCTTCAGTGGTGTTTTTATTTCCAAAGTTAGTCATTAATCTTTTTTCAAAAGTTTTCTAAAACTTAATTTATAAACCTCACTCTAATACTACTTAAAAGTTTCTGAGGGTTATTAAACCCTAAAAAACTAGTCCTAAGGCTAACCAATAGGGGGGAGAATTGATAATTTTAAAAATTTCTTTAACAAATAAAAAGTTAAAACCTTTTCATACGGAAATAGAACTCATTTTACAATAACAATATTTATATATTTCAAACACAACAAATCATAGAAAAATGCAAAAATTAAAATGTCAAAAAATAAATAGAATAAACATACCATGATTAATAATGGTTCAGTCAACTTGACCTACGCCCACTCCTTGATGACTCTCTCTTCAAGTATTGCACTAAATAAAAGTGACTACCCCTTTGCTCTCACAATAAGGTAGATAAGCCCTTACAAATCTTTCCACCGGCCTAGTGAGGCAGAGAACCTTGAATCTTTTTACTACCTCCTGGAGCAGACAAAGAAGATGGAAATATTTTTTCACCAACCTGGTGAAGGAAGAGAACATGGGAATCCTTTTACTCCCTCATGGAGTAGGTAGAGAAACATGAAATCCTTTTTGACACACCTGGTGAAGGCAAGGAACCTGGATCTGATGCTTATGAAGATCCTCCCTAGAGCCTCCAAGGAACTAGAGAAGCAACTTGTAGAAGATGATGAACACCTTACTTCGAGGAACCTTTTTGAATTCCTCAAAACTCCTCTTTACAAGGATCTCTCTCTCTGAATCTCTCTCTTTTCCTTCTATAAGCTCTTTCTCAGATCTCCTACATAGCAAAAGATTGTCTCAAGAGATAATGAGAGAGCTTAAATAGAGAGCCTCAAAAGAAGCCCTAAATTTTAACTTGTCGATGAAGATCATCTAGTTCGATTGATAAATCATCTTGGATGATTAGTACAAAAATAGTTCTTTCAGCCAGGATGAGAAGCTTTATCCTGTACAGTAAATATATGTATTTAAATAGATTACCATGTATGATTCTACGATCATTCTAGATGATTAGTTCAAGATAATATATTGATCATCCAATACGACATGGGAAGAAGGGTGGCAATCTACAAATTATCCCTCAACCTTTTAAGGACATCTAGTATTATCTCTTGGACGATTGGAAGAAAATTATGGTTTTTATCTTGGATGGTAGGGGATCAACTTATGAAATAAAATAGATTATCTAGTATAATCTATGTAGATCATCTTATATATTATGATTGATTAATCTAATCATGATTAGTCTCCTAATCATCGATCAATTTAGGCATGATCGTCATAAATCATCTAAGACAATGCATATCACCCTATACAATTATAACAAAATTTGTAAATTAAGTAATTGCTTAAATTATGACATGCAATTATTTTTCATAATTTGAACTAATTGTCCTACTCAATATGGATCATACAATATGATTAGTTTAATAACTCATAATTAGTTGGGATGCCCTTGTTAGGGTTTTTATTTTAAACTAATTATCCAATACGATATGAAAACATCTTGTATGATTAAGTCAAAAAATAGAAAATTATCTAACTCACCAAAATTGTCCCCCTGAATCGGTGTATGCAAGGTTACATAGCTTGGGGTCCACCAGGTATATGTCTTGACTCAAGAAAGGTAAGAAGTATATAAAAATTTAAATTACCGACAGACTCAATCCTAGTCTACTGAACTTAAGTTGATTTGCATTAGAAGTGAATTTGAGGACCTAAAAAATTAGTTTGCAGGGAAAAACAAAATAGATATGTAAGAATAGCAGTAGTAAAGAAATAATAATATTTATTATCATCAAAATCAATATACTTGGGCCCATATTTGCATAAAAATTAAGCATGTAAACTTTATTAATTATATTTCCTTATAGTACAATGTTTCTATTTGTGCTAATCATGCAGCTGGTAGATAAAAATTTAATACTAAGTTGTTTCACAAGTTGGGTTATACTAAGTAGGTTATGTTTGAAGCCATCTACAAGTAAAACATTATTAATAATAATTTTTTTTAAGTTCCTAATTATACCTAATCCCAGCACTCTCCTAGTGGTGTTATCTCCAAGTGTCTCCTTGCCTCCCACCCTAGCCTCTATCAAAATGAATTGGTTAAATTAAGGAATCATATTTAATAGTTAAATTTAAATTAAGATGCTTTTTGTTTAAATAATCAAATTCATCTAATAAAGCCATGTGGTTACTTTATAGAGGGTAATAATCTCTCCTTAGGTATTCATGTTCTTCCTATAGAATTGAAAAGTAAGATTTAAGGTTGGCATGTGATTTTTTAAGCATCCCAAATGCCATATGAATTTTTTAGAAACTTTAAATAATTGATCATAAGTTTTCTCACATACCTCCTCTTGATTAAAATGATCAAAATGATCATGTTTCATTAAGCATAGGTTGGTCACCTCCCCATCTACTTTAGTTTTAAAAGAGTGTGATGCTGATTTTGCCTAGAAAGCTTTTTGATTCCATTGCTTTCCCTTTTTGAATTTAGATTTTTCTTCACCCTTCTCCTTGCCTGGATGAGATTTAGGAGTTCAATAATCAAAATTCAGGTGCTTTAGCTTCCTGCATTCAAAGCATATAAAATCAAAGAAAATTTTGAATTTTTACCATTCTTACCTTTATGCCATTGTTGATGATGTTTTTTATTTTTCTTTAAAAAGCTCATGAATTACCTAATCATCAGTGCAATGTCATCATCATCCCATCAAAAAGAGTCATTATTAGAGTCATTTGTCATTAAGGCTACATTTTTCTCTTTTTTCTTTTTACCTCCATCAAGAAGGCTTTGACTCACTCATTATTTGTAAGAAATGAGTGATCTAAGTATGTTAGATATGGAATAATTATTCAAATCTTTAGTTTCAATAATGGAAGTGATTTTTGTATCATAGGAATAAGGTAAAAAAACAAAAAATTTGTTATGTTTTTCATAATTTGTAAGCTCTCTTCCTAAGGCATGAAGGTAAGTAACAAACTGAGTAAACCTAGTATACATTTAAAAAATTTATTCACTAGGTTTCATGTAAAAAAGTTCATAATCATGAAGAAGAATATTTAACATAGATTGTTTCACTTCTTTTGTTCCTTCATATGTTATGCAAAGTTTATCCCAAATCTTTTTTCCAGTTGAACAAGTAGAAACATGCAGGCAATCTTCAAATTTTAGAGCACCAAAAAAAATTGTTCAAATAGGTGAAAAATTTGTTATTCAAAATAGAAATTATTAAAAAAAAAACTCATGTTAGAGAGAGAAGCTCTCGTTAGATAGAAAAAGCTTTCGGATTTCAAATTTTGGTTTTCTCAAATTTTCATCCGAATTTCAGGTTGTGGTGAGGGGGATGGTAGCTGATAACCTCCGGCCATCTATGGCTTTAACGGCAAAGACTTCATCCTTAGGTGGATATATAATTCAAGTTTTGGAAGGAAATGCTCATCTGGTTGCTAGTTCAAAATAGAGAAAAGTGGACTTGTTGAATAAAGCTTCAAGAGGTGCTTTAATCATTAAGGAGAGTGACGAAGATGTTCCTAAGAAAATTATCCATGTTATGGTTAAAGGTAAGTCTATTTCTGAAGACATTGAAATTTTTACTCCTCGACATGATAAGGGTTTATTGCCTATGAACTCGACCGATCCTTCTGTTTCTTCATCAGGGATGAACATTTTTGTTAGCAGATTTGGGAATTCAAATGCAATCTATGGCCATAGTGTTATAAATACAAATTCACCTATTTTGGTTAATAAAAGTATTCATTACAATGATGGTAGTATAAAATTGGTCAAGAAGATTGATGCCACTTTGCTGAAAGTTAATGAGGAAATATCTGTTAGAGCTAAAAAAGAGGTTGATGTTCTTCCTTGGAACAAAAAGCAATACATTAAATTGAATTTTAATTATTAAGACAGGGTATTGTCGTAGGATGGTAAAATAGTGAAACTAAAAAAGATAATGAGATTTTGAATTCAAATAGGTTGATGAACTCTTTAGTAAACAAGGTGTTTGGAAGAGAAACCCCCTCTCATATTGTGGCATGGGAAGTGAGACGTCAATGGAATCAATTTGGAAAATTCCATTTTACTACTCTATGAACGGGTTGGTTCTTGTGTTCTTTCATATCAGCTAAAATGTTAGAAGCTATTCTTTTAGGTGGACCATGGTATGTGAATGGGCATATTGTAGGTATGGATAAATGGAAACCTAAGTTCTCTCCATTATCCATGAAGGGAATTAATTCTCCTCTATGGATCTGGATTCCTCATCTACCTTTACAGTATTGGGATGAGGTAAATGTTATAAGAATTGCTTCTATGGTTGGTAAACCATTAATGTTGGATGGTAACATGTTCCAATGGGGGAGAAGAGAGTTTGCAAGAGTTTGTGCTTGTGTGAAACTTGACCAATGCCTTCCTTTGGGTGTTTAGGTAGAGAGTATATTTGGATGGTTTTTCTAAAAGGTGGAATATGAAAAAAATTCCACATTTTATTTTGAAAGTGGAATGATTGGCCATGTGAAGAGTGAGTGTAAAAATTGAATTTATGTTACCAAGGAAGCGGGGGATGTTGATAGCAAGAGTGGATTATATATTGATGATGGGATGAGATAAGATGTGGTTAATAATTTTATTTATGGTTCATGGGTCGATTTCAATCATAAGAGGAGTAGAAGGGTTATTCGAAGAGCTACAAATATAAAGCCTTCGATTTTGATGTCTGTAAAGAAAAAATAATTGAAGCCAGTCATGGAGGTACCTGAAGTTAAGCTAGAATTTGGGTATGGAAAACAAATTGCAATGGAAGAATTGGTGCTGGAGAAGTCAAATGTAGATATGGATCAAATTTAAGAGGGTGAGATAATCTCAGAGCAAGATCATAGTATCATAGGAATGTCAGCATTTGGATCTAAGGAGCTAGATGTTCAGACTGAGGAAGATTTAGATAAATCTACTAGCAATAAGGGTATGGACTACACTTATGTTATTTCTTTTTTACCTGTGGAACTAAACAAATTCAAGGTTTTGGATGATGAGGATGAGGACAAGGTGGAGGATGGAGATAACAAAAAAATGATAACTGGTAATGGTGATAAAGACAATAGTTCCTTGGTTATTGATGCTTTGTTGGGAAAAAATGAAGGTTGTGGAAGGAAAAGTTGTAATGATTTGGTAGAATTTGGTGTGGCTAAAGAGCTCGGTACCAATGGTGAAATGGCCATATTTAAGCTTGCTAAAGAGCTTAAATCTATACGGTCAATCAAAACTCTTCCTCGTGGTAGAAATATTGAAGTTTGTAGTAAGAGAAGGGATGGGGGCTCATCCCCCATGGTGGCTCAATGAACTCTATTGCCTTTTGGAATTATAGAGGGGCTAAGAAAAGAATGACCTCTCTCTATCTTAAGGAATTTATTAAAGATTTTAATGTTTTGTTTGTTGGTTTGGTAGAGACCAAAATTAATTCTTTTGATAAAGAGGCTTTTGATAAGGTGGTGTGGCCTGATTTGGATTTCTTTATTCTTCCGTTTGAAGGATTATTTGGTGGAATTATGATTTTTGGCAAAATTTTCTATGATAAAGACTTCAGATCAATGTGTTATTGGTGATCTTAATGTTGTTAATAAGGGCGTGTGGATGATTTTGACAATTTATGGTAGTAAGTAGGTTCGTAAAAGGATGATCTTATGGGATTATATGCAAGGGTTGTCTCATATGAGAGTTCCTTCGGTTACAGAAGGGGACTTCAATTGCATTTTGTCCCAAGAAAATAAGAAGGGAGGAAGGAAGTTTGTGTTTTCACAAGGTCCCAAAGAAATGATGAATTTTATGAATGAAAATGATTTTCATGAAGTAGGGATCGTTAGACTAAAGTTCACTTGGTGTAATAATAAAGTTGGTGCGTGACGGATTCTTGAAAGGCTAGATAGGTGTTTGCTTAATTCATTGGCTATTGAATATATCCAAGTTGCGGTGGTAAAGTAAATTGTCAAAGTTGCTTCATATCACTGTCCGATTGTGCTGAGATTTTTTTATTCTTCTATTAAAAAGAGAGGTTTTATAAAATTAGAAGTTGTATGGATTTCTTTTAAAGCTTCGACTCATATAATTTCTAAAGTGTGGAAGAAGGCTGATGATGGGTATGATATGCAAATTCTTAATAAGTAATGTAGAAGAGCATTGAAGGACTTATTCTTCTAGAGAAAGGAAAGATTGAAAGTGGAAGTCTTACAACTTGAAGAGGAGGAGGCTAGAGAAGGCTGGTTGAATGAAGAGAAGTTATGGTTACTAAGGTCAAAAGTTAGATATTTGCATGTTCACCTTGGCCGTTTGAATACTTGGTAGAAGCAAAGAGCCAAAATAAAGTGGATTGAAGAAGGGGATTCTAATACTAAACTTTTCAATGCATTTGCAAATGTTAGGAGAAATGGTAATTGGATTTCTCAAGTTAGGAAAACTGATGGCGTTTTAACTGAGGATCCAAAAGAGGTGGAGGAGGAGTTTTTCAAATTTTTTAAGAATAAATGGAAAGATAAGTGTTTGTACAAGTGGCCGATTCCATGGAAAGTATTAGGAGATAAGAATAGAAGAGTTTTAAAGGGGGACTTTTCTGATTCAAAAATAATGGAGGTAATTTTGAGTTTGGGTAACAATAAAGCTCTTGAATGTGATGGAATGACTTTTTTTTTTAGGCTTATTGGGATATAATTGGGAAAGATGTTTGTAAAGCTGTGAATAGCTTTTTTGTTTCAGGCAAGATGTGTAAGGAATGGAAGGACACTTTAGTTGTTTTGATTCCCAAATTTAGTAATCCAGTGCTTCCTTGTAGCTTTTGTCTAATGAGACTTTGTAATTCTATCTACAAAATTATGGCTAATGTTTTATTGAATTGGTTGATTTTGGTCATCCCTAAGATTATCTTAGAAGAACAAGTGGATTTTGTAAAAGGTAGATCAATCTCAGATCATTTGTTATTAGCTCAAGAGGTATTCAATAAAATAAAATTTTCAAAATCAAGCAATGAATTCTTTGCTATCAAGTTAGATATGGAGCAAGCATATGACAACATGTGTAGGGAAACTCTTAATCAGATGATGAACCGCCTAGGATTTCCTACAAAATATGTGAGCTTGGAGATGGAATGTGTTATGGAACCAAGGTTTTCAATTTTGATCAATGGTTGCAATTCTAAATGGATTGTGGGGAAGAATGGATTTTGTCAAGGGTCCCCACTCTCGCCATTTTTATTTATTTTATGCTCACAATTACTTTCTAATGCTTTTATTAATTGAGGCATGGATTTGGGTATCAAAATCTCTCCAAATGCTCAAAGAATTTCTCATTTATAATATGCAGATGATGTTTTGTTATTTTCTAATGCTAAATTGAGAAGTATTAAGAAGTTGAAAAGTATTGTAATGGATTATTGCAATTGGACTGGGGAAGTAATCAATCTTCAAAAATCATCCATGATATTTGGTAAATCTATATTTAGGAGGAGGAAGAAACAAATTACAAGGTTATTGGGCTTTAAGATTGTGGAAGAGATGGAGTACTTGGGAATTAAGATTGCTCTAAGAAGATTGAGAAAATCTGATTTCCAAATATTATTGGATAAATCGTTGAAGAAACTGAATTCTTGGGGAAATAGGTACATTTCTATTGCTGGAAGATTGATTTTGGTTAATTAGTGTTTCTTACACTTCCTTTATTCCTTTTAACTCATTCTCTTGTTCCATTGAGCATTTTGAAGGAATTTGATAAGTTATGTAGGAATTATATTTGGGATAAGCATGATGGAAGTCATGGGCAATATTTTGTGGCATGGGATATCTTGTGTAAACCAATAAGGATGGGAGGTCGGGGTATCTAGTCAGTTGTATCTAGAATGGGGCCATTGAGAGCATGGTTTCCATGGTATTGGCTTGACAATCCATATATTATGTTGAAAAGGAATTTATTGGCTAAATATGATGATAGATGGTGGAGAAATGATGAAAAGAAAGGTGGTTCGGCTTCATGGAAAATCATTTCATGTGGATGGAAGGCTCTGAAGAGTATTGTTAGATGGAAAGATGTATCTGGTTCTAGCATTAACGTCTTAAAGGATGTATGGATCATGGATAAGAGTTTAGATAAATGGCCAACATTTGTTGCAATTTTTCAGGATGAAGGTAACTACTCTTGACTTTTTTGTTCAAAATGGTTATTGGAATTATGACAATTTGTTTTTGTATTTTGGGAAAGAACTTGTGAATTTGATAAGCGAAGTTCAGATTTGTTATAATTCAAATGAAGATTTTATGGAATTAAAGCTTGCAATGATTAGAAAGACTATTTCGACATTAACTTTAAAAGACAGCTTGAAGAAAGAGAGGGAGGTTGATCTTGCATCATGGTTTTATAAGCTAAAGATGAATTCGTGGGTGGAACTTTTTCTGTGGCGTGCTTGTAAGAATGTGATTCCTACATCTGATTTCCTAATGTAGAGCAGATTAACTGATAATAATTTATGTCCAATGGGTTATGGTGAGGTTGAAGACTTCAATCATATTGCTGCTACTTGTTCAAAGGTTTTAAAAGTAATTGATATACTCATAAGCTAGGGTTTAATGCTACCAAAATTTAGTTCGTTCCAAGATTTATCCAAAGATGGTGGTTTTCACTTAAAAAGTGCTTGGCATACTTTTAGATCTAAAAGAAATATTGATAATATTTTTACTAATATTTAGTATAAGAGCATTCCTTCTACAGTTTCTATCTTTATTTGGAGAATCTTGCATAGATTTATTCCTATGGATGATAATCTCATAAAAAAGGGTTTATCATGGCTTCCAAGTGTTTATGTTATTTCCACATGGAGAATATGCATCATTGTTTCATATATAGTCCTGTAACTATTAGAACATGGATTTATTTTGATGATTTGTTTCAATTAAATTGCTTTAATTCCCATCTTTTCCTTAAGTCTATGCTCAAGGCTTGGTTTTTTAATTCTAATGGCCACATCCGTAATGTTATTCCTTCCCTCATTCTTTGGTTTCTTTGGTTGTAAAGGAATAACTCCCTTTTCAATGATGTGAGGATGAACCATCTTAATTTTATTTAGAAGGTGAAGGACAAGGTTTTATCTCTTGTGGCTATTAATCTGCTTTATGTTAAGAATTTTAAAAATCGTTAGTTTGTTGGGACTATTTTAGGGCTTAACTTGGAGGGTGATCCTTATGCTTTTCAGACTAATATTATTTACTAGATCAAACCCTCCATTAATTTCTTTAAATTGAATGTGGATGGTGCTAGTACTGATTTTTCTATGGGATGTTGTGATACTATTAGGGATAGTAATGGTTGCCTTATTATTGCTTTTGTTGGTCATGTTCATAATGGTAACTATTTTGCTGCTATCACTATGGACATTCTTTATGGTATTAAGTTTTGTATCCCTCTTAATATACCTAACTTATTTATTAAAGTAAATTTTGATTATCATTTCCAACTTTTTCATGTTGATGAGGATATGTGTTGTATCCCAAATCTATTATATCATGTTAGATAAATTAAAAGGCTACTGTTATTTTTGACCTCCTTATTTCACCATGTTAGTAAGGAAGGTAATGCTTGTGCTTCTTGTCTAACTAAGCGGGGTTGTAGTCTTGAATGTTTTTCTAATGTTATTTGGTCCTATAATCCTTTGGCCCTTTGTGGCTTTCTTAATCTTGATGCGTGTGATATTTTTATGTTAGATCTTAACTAGTTTTATTCCTGGATGGTGTTCTAGGTAGTTTGTTGTCTCTGGCTATCTAGTTGTAGGGTCATTTTGTTTTGTTGGGCTTTTTGGTTTCACCTACTGGCATAAAGTGGTGTTCTTATTTTTTCTTATATTTCTTGTGTTAAGAAAGTTGCTATTAGCATGTTTTACATTCTTGCAACTTATATTATTTTTGATGATTTCAAATATTGTTTTATGTGTAGATATATCCTAACACAATTTAGAAGAATTGTTTTTGCTCTTATGTGTACTAACATTTCAGGAAAATCAAACTCCAAACCATGAAGACTTCAAATCAATTTCAGCATATAATCTTTTGTAAATTGAAGCTTTAAATTGTTTTTTAAATTGAGAAGGAGTGATTGTAATTAAGTGAATAAAAACATACACACACATAAGGAGATTTTACAAAAGTTGCACTGATCGTACGAGACGAACCTAGTTCGTACAGGAAAATCAGATCAGTTATCTCCTCATACGAACAATGGAACGATCAGGAATCAAGAAAATTTTTCTAAGTCCTGATCGTCCCCGGACGATTTGGGTTCTATAAAAATTTCGTCCAGACGAAATCTATAATCGTCCCAAGACGAGTTGTCCTCTATAAAAATTTCGTCCAAACGAAATCTATAATCGTCCCTGGACGAGTTGTCCCCTGTACAAATTTCATCCATACGCAAATTCTAATCATCCCGGGACTAAGTGAATCAACACTTCACATTCTTGCGGCGATATGCACCTTTTGGGAACAGACCTATGAAATAACTGATCGTCTAGACGAACTTAGTTTATATGGGAAGATAATCGTGTACGAATATAATTTGTACCAATATTCATTAGGATCAATTCTGACACTTTAAGTAAAATCGTCCGGGACGATCCATGGTCATACGGGACGATCCATTTCGTGTTAACTTGAAAATTTTATAGTTTTGGATGGTTTTTTTGTCTCTCTTATATAAGGTCAAAATTTTACTGCCACCAAATCTTTTTGCTCATTGATCTTCGTTCCTATTGAAAGAAGAGTCAAGGAGAGAATGAGAGAGAGCATTCAAAGAAGGATTTCTACCCCTGGAGCGTGAAGGCTTCGCTTGGTGTTCAAAGGTAAGATTTTCTACTTGTGATTTGAGATTACTTGACTTGTTTTCTTTCTATGTTCTAGATTTCTAATGAGAAGATCTGTCAAGGAGATTGGGTTCTCTTCCCACACTAGGAGAGTGTGAAAGGACGAAGGGTTCTCTGCCCACACTAGGAGAGTGTGAAAGGATGAAGGGTACTCTGCCCACTGTAGGAGAGTGTGAAAGGATGAAGGGTTCTCTGCCAACACTGGGGATAGTGTAAAAGGATGACAGTTCTCTTCCAACACTAGGGATAGTGTAAAAGGATGACAGTTCTCTGCCAACACTAGGGATAGTGTAAAAGGACGACGGTTCTCTATCGCGCCGTGTAGTGGTGGAAAGAGTGTTTGTAAAGGCTTCTCCGACTTGTTGTGGGTGCAAAAGGAGATACACTATTGGTATTAGTGCAATACTCAGAGGATGCCTCTATGGAGTGGATGTAGGTCAGTTTAGACCAAACCACTATAAATCTTGTGTCGTTTATTTTACTGCTTTTTATTTTCTGCATTTTTCTGTTTTAAAAATTGTGGTTGAAAAACTTTTTTTAAAAATTCATTAAAGTTTATTTTTTATTCAACTCATTTAAAAGAGGGATAATTTTTTTTTAAAACTACCAATTCACCCCCCTCTTAGTAGCATTGGGACATTAACTTAGGTTTAACAACCTATTCACTAGACTCAACAAGTGGTATCAGAGCTTTGTTTCAAAATCATAAGTTTAAACTACCTTTTGATTAACTTAGATGGCTACATTTGGAAACCAAAATACACCTGAGGGTTACTCTATTACTACTGTTTGACAATATACCTTTTGATTTTTGGAAAACATATATTTCTACTTTCTTACATTCACTTGATTATCGTATAAGGATCTTAGTCCAGGAAGGTTATACAAAACCAACTAGATTAGTTGATGGAGTTAGGGTAGAAACTCGTTTTGCAGACTGGACTATAGAAGAACGTGACTTAGTACAACTAAATGCTAAATATTTAAAT
>NW_021319451.1:1966078-1991873 GCF_001605985.2 Dendrobium catenatum
TCAGCAAGCCTAGAAGCCTTTACAAACACACTCTTTCACCACTCCCCCGTGCGGCAGAGAGAACGTCGTCCTTTTTACACAATCCTCAGTTTGGAGAGAACCTCCGTCCTTTCACACTATCCCAGTGTTGGCAGAGAACCATCATCCTTTTACACTTCTCTAGTGTGGGCAGGAGAACGCTCCGTACCGTTGGGCCTGTCACACCTCTCAAGTGTAGGCAGAGAACCCTTCGGCTGTTCACACTCTCCAAGTGTCGCAGAGAACGAGTCTCGCTTGACAGATCTTCTCACAAGAATCTAGAAGGAAGAAGGAAAAGAGTGAAGTAATCCCCAATTCACAAGTAGAGATTCTTACCTTTGAAATCCAAGTGAAGCTTCTCGCTCCAGTGGTAGGGATCCTCCTCTTGAATGCTCTCTTCCACTCTCTCCTTGGCTATTCTCAAGAGTTCACGAAGATCAAATGAAAAAGATTGGGTGGCAGTCTAATTTGGACTATTTATACAAAAGATAAGAAAAACAGCCCCAAAAACTGCAAGTATTCAATTCTGTATGTAGTGGATCGTTCCGTCGATCGTGGATCGTCCTGGACCCAATTTTACCTAAAGAACTTTGAAACGGACCATTTGTAAATGTGTACGAAATGACTTCGCACAGCTGAACGTCCCGTATGAACTAGGTTCGTCCGGTACGAACGGTTTAAACTAGGTCGGTTCTAGAAACTGCTGAAAACAGTTCTAAGTCGGTTAATCATTTGGACGAAAATATATTAGTCTGGACAAAATTTTTACAGAGGACTGATCGTCCTGGAGGATTATTTATTTTTTCTGGACGAAAATTTTCCAGAGGACCAATCGCCATTGACGATAATTTAATTTCGTATAGACGAAAATTTTCCAGAGACTAGATCGTCCTGGAGGATTATTAATTTCGTCTGGACAAAAATTTTCCAGAGGACCAATCGCCATTGACGATAATTTAATTTTTTCTGGATGAAAATTTTACAGAGAACCAATCGTTCTGGACGATTGTAAATTCGTCCTGAACAAATAGGACTTAGAAAAATTTTGAAGCAAGTTCCTATTCGTTTCATGTGCTCAAAAGGAGTTAACTGTCTAATCATCCAGTACGAATTGATATCGTCCCATACGATCAGTATAAATTTTATATGATCTCCTTATGTATGTGTTTATGTTTTTATTCACTCAAATTACAATCACTCCCTTTCAATTTGATTTCTAAGAAAAGTGCAAGCTACAAATTTTACAAAGTATCTCATACTGAATTTAATTTGAAGTCTTCGTAGTCTGGAGTTTATTTTTCCTGAAATGTTAGTACACACAAGAGCAAATACAATTCTTCTAAAAATTATTAGGATAGAACTACACATTTGAACAATAATGTTTGGAATCATCAAAACTACATAAGTTGCAAAAATGTAAAGCATGCAAATAGCAACTATCTTAACACCAAATTATCAAAATTTGGTTGAAAGATTTGATCTACTAGAGACTCATTTTGATCAACGATTTGATCATATTGAGGCTCAATTTCAGCAGAAGCAAAGTGACATTGGTTTCATGAAAGATCAGATGAATGAAATTAATACCAATGTGATGTTATTAAGTTCATACTATAACTTCTTTGATTGTGTTCCTCCTCCTCCAAATCAGGGACCATCTGAGTGATTGTTACACTTGATGTTTTGTGTTTGTATTTTTATTGATGTGTTAGTTCTTATCTGCTTTTAGTAGTTTGATGTATTTCTTCTTTATTTTAGATTGTTGTATTGATATCCTGATATATCGTTGTAATATCTTCAAAATGATATCAACAAAAGTTCTTGTGTTTTGATTTGAATTTTCTTTTGAAATGCGTGTTAGTGTTTATGAAAATCATCAATTTTTTTAATCTTAATTGTGTTATATCTCAATTTGTAAGTTAAAATTAAAATATTGGAAAAATCTAATTATTCTAAATTTAAGTTTTGCTTATAACTTGATATTATTAAGATTGTCAATTTTATGTATCTTATTTAGACTACATTATTGTTAATATTATTATAGCAATTGTGATGTTTTCTTATTTTGTATTTCACCTATCAATTAATATTTATGCACTTAGAAAATTTTGAAATTTTAGATTATTGATTTCGGAAAGAATTCAATTACTCTTGAAAATTATACAAATATACAAAAATCAAAAGTATTGCACAAAAAGTTTGCAATCAGAAAAAGAGGCACAAAATAAGCTCAAAATAAAAAGATGCACAAAAATGTGCCATAAAATTGGAAAAGATGCACAAAAATGTGCCATAAATTTGAAAAAGATGCACTAAGAGCCACATGTGGTAGTTACTTCTTTCCGGACTCTTTTAATCTCTTAATTCAAACTGATCTTATGTTCATTTATATTTCTAATTGAACTTTGAAATATAAAATTTTTTCTATTCATCTTTCTTGCAATGATTCACTACAGAAAAAACGCAAAAAACCGGCGATTTTTTCCAGCGGTTAGTTAGGAAAAATCGGCGGTTTTAAATTTTACAAGCGGTTTCTCGACGGTTTTTAAGCCGCCGGTAAAATTGGCGTGGGAAACATTTACCGTCGGTTCTGTTAAGCGGCGGTTTTCCGGCGGCTTATACCACCGGTGACTACCGGATTTGCAACCGGCGGTTTTCCCGCCGTTAAGCTGTCGGTTATATTACCGACGGCTAACCGGCGGTCACTTTATCGACGGTATGCCAGCGGTTAAAGAGGTCGTCGTACATTCGCTTAACCGCCGGCTAGCATCGGTACGCCACCGGTTATTTTACCGACGGCACCCGGCGGTCAAGGCCGTCGGTATTACCAGTGGCATACATTGTCGGGCTTTCACCGGATAACCGCCGGTGGCAGTCGATAACCGCCGGTATATTACCGACAGTTTAAGGGAATTACCGGCGGCATAGCTTAAGTCTTCCGGTATCGTCGTTTCCGACGGCCAAACCGCCGGTTTGCCGCCGGAAATCTGTAGCACCTAAAAAAAAAATTTGACAGCATTCCCTCTATTTGAGGAAGGTTCTCCCTAAATTCTAAACCTACAGAAATAGCAATACATAATAAGATATTTTGGGCAACACGCCGCTATATTCATCACAATTATATACATAACCACAAATTAAATAAACAAGTTTACAGTCAAACATTAAGAAGTTCTAAATAAGTTCATCAAACATAAAACAAGTTCACCAAGTTCTAAATTCAATAAGGTTACAATCACAAGTTCTAAATACAATAATCAAACATAAAAAAGATCTAATCCTCAACTGTATCCTCACTGTCTGGAGATGGCTGCTCCTCATGCTCCTTATTCCTTTGATTTTGAACTCTATATGATTGCAGCTCTGCTTGCATTTCATTTTGAACTTTTGTCATTTCTTCAATCTCTCTAGATTGAACCCTTCTCATCTCTTCAATCTCCCTAGTCAGCGCTGCAACCCTCTCGCTTACAGATTCTTCAGCTCCACTTGGATTATGAAATGCAGAGGTTGATGAACTGCCCTCAATAGCATAAGCCCATGAGCCCATGCCATATACCCTCCCCCTCTGTCTTCCACCAACAACATCTGACCATGTTTGATACTCAGAAATGTGGGCCGATCCAGAAGATGATCCCTCGCCAGTGGACTGCCGACTTTCTCAAGCTAGTACAAAATCATCCTACGAGTTACAAATAGTTTTATTAAAATAAATTTTTATTCTAAAACTCTAAAAAATTTTACTCATATGAGCCTTCTTAGACTTCTCATCAACCCACTGATGGTCAGCTTGATGTTGATGAGTTCTTGTATGTAACTCCAATGGTGTTGGCTCCCGACCAAGGTGATCTTTCTGAAAATTTGATGCTTAGTTATAATAACATAAATATATGTAATAAACTAATTCAAAACACTTATCAGTCACCGCCTATGTTCCGTATGAGGTACAAATCCACCAGTATGAAGAGAGCTTCCTAAATCACCATAGTTAGAGGCTCTGTTCTGTTTATTATGCTATCTCATTTTTATAAACTCAGGGGTCGCCCAAGCACTACTCAAATCAGCCCAAACGCCCTCTCCAATCTAATTAGGATGCTGCCCAAACTTTCTAATATCCGTGAACATGTCCCTGAGACGGGTCGCTCCTCTCCTCTCAAAATTTGTTCCGATCCTCGTGCTGTACTCAGGCAACCACCTAAATTCTTTATGTAAAAATTTAGGGAATACCAACAAATTAAATCACATAATTGAAATCATACCAAAAAAATATACCTGAAATTCTCCAAACCACATATCTCTAACCGGCTTTAGGATCTTCTTCTAGGATAAGTAAGGAGCATCATATTTATTCTTTATAATATCCCGGATCATATGTATAGGTGTCCTTAAAGGATTGAAGCTGCAGGTTACGTTTTTGGTCAATAACATGTAATATATCAAAATACAAACAACTTAATTAATAATATAAACTAACTTACTTATCGCCCTCAAGCTCAATGTATTAACGCTTATCTGTTGCAGCTGTATGATCGCTAGCTCCAACCTCTGGTGGTCTAGATGGTCCACCCTGTTCATGCTGCACCGGATAGGGGTAGTAATATGGGTAAGGGTAAGGAGGGTGGGGACCAGTGGAAGGACCAGCTGCCTATGATGATGGTGGGGGGTAATATGGATAGAATGGAGAAGCATGTGTCTGATCTTGAGAGGGGAAGTGAGCACTCGTCAAGGGAGGAGTGAAGTGGCCAGGGAAGTATGGAGGTACAACAGGGGGAGGATCTAAATGTCCCTGACCCAGCTCACTCGGGGACTGCTGTTGGCCCCTAGGTGGTGGTGGTGGTGTAGGTGCATCAGCAGGTGGAACTGAAAGTCCCTCACCTTCATCAGGCTGTATGGCTCTACTAACAGTAAACTTCTTTTGCCAGAACTTTGAGGTAAATGATTTACGAGGAGGATCATCGCCTGAAGCCATCTGCATTAAAAGAAACAATTAGTAAAGCATTGTAATATATAAAAAGTACAAATAAAAGAAATAATTAATAAAAAAGTATAATTCTACAATTCTAAATATAACATAATACAAATACAAGAAGGAATTAAAAAAGAAGTTAATGAATTATAAAAATAAAGAATGTTAGAATACAAGTTGAAAATTAACATTTTCATTTCTTAGATTTCAAAAGTACTTTTTAAAATATTACAAAAAAGTAAAATTCTACAATACTAAATTACAATAACTACTCATAATCATCAAAACTATTTTCATTGCTCTCAAGGGTATCTTCACTTTCATCTTCATTCTCATCTTCACCTGAGCTAGTTAAACTATTCACATCTTTTAACTCCATTTCAATACTAGAGGTTGTAGTTGACATCTCCTCAATTTTAACAAGCCTACAACTTGACATATCATCCTCTTGATGTGCAGTTGCTACAATGTATTGTTGATCAATTATTCCCCGTCCTTTTGTTTTTATGACAGCTAGCCAATCTTGTTTGTCTCTACGACCACTGGGATATTTGCTGAAATAAACTGGAATAGCTTGACTTGCTAGCACAAATGGATCAAACTTACCGTATCTTCTACTATGTTTTACATCTACTAAACCATACGCAGGTTGAATCCTTGTGCCTCTATTATGTACTGGATCATACCATTGACAGTTAAACAAGCATACAAAGTTCTCATCTTCGCCTTGGTACTCCAGGTCAAGAACCACATTCAAAATACTATAATAATCACACTCATCTTCTTCATGAGTGTTCCCTCTAACACATACTCCATAATTTTTAGTCTTTCTTCCTTCACTCCATGACTTGGTATGAAATCTGAACCCATTCACTATATATTTTTGCCAAGTTCTTACTTTTCGCATTGGACCCCATGCTACTTCTTGCAAACCTTTATCAAAGCATTTGTTGTCAGGGTTTTGTACCTAGAAATATTTTCAAATATTAGTATTTTTTATAATAAATAAGATCTAAATTTTTAAAATTGATGTGCTCACATATGATCTAAACCAAGTTGGAAATTCTTTTGCAACTGCTAGCTCAATATCCAACGAATCAGTCAGAGGCAAATTATTTACAAAATACCTGGTGATAAATAATAATTTAGTATTTTAAATTAATAAACATGACTCATTATTAATATTTTGCAAGAACTTACTCTAAGATTGGCTCAACATCTTAACAGTTCAGTAGCACATACAAATTCGCTGTATTTAATTTTAAATCGTTAAGAAATCTTTCAACACATTTACCACGGACTTTCCTGGCCTTCTAAATACTGATAGTGCAGCATGTGATTGTTCTTCTACATGAAAGTCCATGTTACGACCAATCTTTGTTCTTGTACTACTTATATGGGGCTCGAAGTAGTAGGAGCAAAAATGAGTTGTTTCTTGAGACAAGTAGGCTTCACATATTGATCCTTCTGGTCATACTTTATTCTTAACATATTTCTTCAACTTGTTCAAATATCTATTAAATAATTACAATTAATAAGTAAATAAAATTATGTTATCTCAACTTATTCAAAAATATTTGAGACTTACTAAAAATCAAAACCCATTTACCTTTCGAAAGGATACATTCAATGATATTGTACAGGTTCACCAACTCTAGCTTAATAAGGTAGATGTACTGGAAGATCTTCCATAGAATCAAAAAAACCAGGGGGAAATATCTTTTCTAACTTGTAGAGGATGATTGGTACGTTATCCTCGTACCTCCGTAAAGCATCTTCGCTTAGTTTAGATGAACATAGGTCTTTGAAGAAAATGCTAAGCTCAATCAATAGATTTGATATGTACTCGGGTAACATACATACTATGCTTGGAAGAAGAACCTCCATAATTATGTGACAATCATGACTTTTGAGTCCAAATAACCTTGCAGATTTTATGTCAACACATCAACTTATATTTGATCTATAGCCATCAGGCATTTTTAAACCTTTAAAGCACTAACATATCGATTTTTTTTGCTCTAATGTGAAAGAGTAAGGAGCTTTGGGCTTCATTATTTTACCGTCGATTGTAGTTACTAACTCCAGATTTTTTCGCCGGCAATACTCTTTAATGTCCATCCTTGCTTTGACATTATCTTTACTCTTACCTTTAACATCCATAATTGTATTAAAAACATTGTCCATAAAGTTCTTCTCAATGTGCATAACATCTAGATTATGCCTTATCAAATTAGATCTCCAATATGGTAATGTCCAGAAAATACTTTTCTTAATCCAATTATGTTCAACACCATAACCCGGAAATTTAGACTTTGATAGCATTGGAAAAACAATAATTGTTGGAATGTCATAAAGTCTCTGTAAGACATCATCACCACTTAATCTGGATGGAGGAAGCGACCGCTCAATTCTATTTTTAACAAATGTTTCCTTATTTCTCTGAAACTAATGATTAGCAGGTAGAAACATACGATGATAATCAAACCAAGTATTTTTTTCTCCATGTTTTAGTGTGAAAGCTTTGCTATTCTCCATACAGTAAGGACATGTTAATTTTCCTGCTGTGCTCCAACCAGACAACATACCATAGGCTGGAAAATCACCAATGGTCCACAACAATGCAGCTCGAAGGAGAAAATTTTGTTTTGTTGATATGTCATATGTGAGCACTCCTTCTTCCCATAATAACTTGAGGTCATCAATTAATGGTTATAAGAAAACATCAATTTTTTCTTTCGGATTATGTGGTCCAGGTATTATAAGAGTTAAGAACATGTACGGAGTAGTCATACACATATCTGGTGGAAGGTTTTATGGTGTTAATATAACTGGCCAACAAGAGTACGGTGTAGCTGTTTGAATATAGGGTGTAAAACCATCAGCACATAATCCCAATCTTATATTGTGGGGCTCAGCATCAAATGAAGCATGCACTTGATCAAAATGTTTCCACGCTTCAGCATCTGATGGATGAGAAATAACACCAATTTTTGCTATTTTCTCCTTATGCCATCTCATATGACCTGCTGAACTCATTGATGTATAGAGTCACTGAAGTCTTGGAATGATTAGTAAATAAAATAAACGGGAATATGACACATCTTTCTTTGGACGATGTTGTTTTCCCGAATTTGGCTTAAACCGAGGAGCATTGTAGGTGCGACAAATAACTTCTGTTACATCATCCTTGTAGTATAACATACATCCATTGATACAACAATCAATTTTTGTAGCAGTGAGACTCAGCTTGGATACTAATTTCTTTGTTCGGTACAAGTCTGAGGGAATTAAATTTCCTGCTGGATTGGTTTCTTTCAAAAGACCAATAAAATTATTAAAATAATCACTAGGAATATTATACTCAGTTTTAATACTTTGCATCCTCACTACAATGGATAATTCTGAATGTGTACTGCAACCATTCCAAATTGGCTTTTGAGCTGAATGTAATAACTCAAAGAATTTTTGTGTTTCTATATTTAGTGGCTCTTCTACACTAGACCTTAAATTAGGACTTGCTACATCAAAAATCGTACTCGCCATGTGATGTTCAAATCCAGTTGTTTGGAACAAATCCCCTATGATATAAATCAAGCTTCACATCATCGGGCTTCAGGAATGCTAGATTTTTATGCTTCGAACACAGGCATCTAAACATTTTATCAAACTGAAAGGAAGGCAGTTGAGATGCAACTTGAATGAAAGTTTCAACTCCCTATATAAATTCAACTGTCAATCCTTTTCGACCCGACAATAATATGTTATACATCCAATATCTCTCTTCTTGGATAGTCATTTGGACGTTGAAGCAAACGTCCCCCTATATAGTTATGAAAACATTTATGAGAACACATGTGCAAACATGTTATACTTTAGGTGGATGAGTGGATTTACTCATAGTATAATTTTCAATGTGTGTTCTAGATGTATGATATTCTTAAGCTTTTCTTAATGTATGATATTCTTAAGCTTTATTCACAGATCATAACTATCTTAACATTCTTATTTTACTATATGGGGAGAAGGCCACTCAGCTGAAGGGACATGGAGAAGGATGATTGGGAAGGCTATAATTATAATTTCATTATATATTTCTAAGTAAATTTAATGCACCCGAGTTTATTGCTAAAGTTGGAAAATGCCGCATTTTCAGTGTAGAGGAGGAGACTATATTAAGTTCAAGAATATGTCAATATAAACTATAATATTCAAACTCTGGTGAATATATAGTATGATTTTTAGTGAAGGAAATTTAAAGGAGTTGATGTTGATGGAGACAATAAAATTGAGATAATCCCTCCCTTAAAAGAAGAGGAACTAAATGGCTTGAAGTTGATAGGTGATTAAAAATGGCCATGATAATCCCTCTTCTAGAACGAGGAGAGATTAAATGACCAGTAGCCTATATGCAATTGAAGATTCTTTGAAAGGTATGCTTTTTTAGAGCTAGGGAAGCAAATTAAATGACTAGAACTTCATACCCGACAACTTAAGATTTGCTCTCTCCCTCTCTCTTTTTCCTATCTCTCCCTTTTTGCTCTCTCTCTTTTCTCCCTCTCTAACACTCTCCCTCTCTCTTGCTCTCTCTAACACTTGCTTGCTCTCTTTCTCTCTCTATATCTCTCTCCCTCGTTCTACCTCTCTCTTTTTCTCTCTCTCTATCTATCTATCTCTCTTGTTCTCTCTCTCTCCCTCTCTCTCTCTCTTTTCTCTCTCCCTCTCTCTCTCTATCTCTTTTCTCTCTGTCAATCTCTCTCTTGCTATCTTGCTGTAATCCAAAGTCACAATCAACCCATTAGATCCATCATTACTAAATTTACAATTAATAAATAAAAATTTAGATCTACATAAACGATTACAAACCTAAATCATAAAATAAATTACAAACTCTTACAAACCTAAATCATGGAAATTTAAATCTAACCTAAAGACACAATCAATCATAAAATAAATTACAAATTCTTGCAAATGTCTAGTGAGAATAAATAATCATAGAAAACATTAAAGAATACCTTCAAATCCCAGTTTTTCTTTAACTCACACGAAAAATAGGGTAGCCGGTGTGAGATCGACGGCGGTAAGATAGCAGACCTTGATCGTGCGATAGGCGGCTGGTGAGGGGTCAGCGGTCGGACTGAGTTCGTCGGCGGTCAGAGAGCAGTCGTCGGCGGCAAGAAAGTGCGCACGATCGAGCGAGACGGGCGGAGGCGACAGCAGAGCTCGTCTGAAGAGAGAGAAGGAAAGATTAAAAATGAAATGCAAGGCTCGGGCCCGTTCATTTTAGGGCATTTACTGACGGTCATGACTGCTGGTAATTTCATCACTATTCAACAGCGGTATACGCCGCCGGTAAACCACCGGTACAATTGAAGACCGGCGGTCTAACCAGCGGTTACAAGACCGTCGCTAATTCCGGCGGTCTAACATTACGAACCCCCTGGGTACACTGCCGGTACTAGCCGGCGGCCACACCGCCGGTAATACCGGCGGTCCTTTAACCGCCGGTCATAACCGCCAGTAAGCGGCATTTTTCCTGTAGTGATTTTCATTATCTCAATGTCTAAATAGACTCATGTTTTGATAATTTCTTTTTATTATCTGTGTTATATCACTTCTTAAGTTCTGTGAATTTTTATGATTGGACAAATATCTTAATTTTATTTGCATTCTTTATTTTAATTACTTTTAAGATTAAATTATAACATGAATTTTATACTTCTACTTACATTTCAAATCTCCTTTTTTCTTCTTCACTTTTTGCTGTTATCAAAAAGGGGGAGAAATTATTTGTTTATTTTGTTTTTGATTTGTTTTTGATAGTCTTGATAGTCCTTTTATATTTGTCATTATTGTAGTTGTGTGTTTTGTATGTTTCTTCGTTTTGTATAAAAATTTTTGAAAGTTAATTTTTTTTTTAATTTATGCCTCCTTATTTTTCTTGTATTCATCAATTTAGGGGGAGTTTAGGAGATTCTTATAATTTGAAATTCTACAAACAATAATTGTTTTGCCATCATCAAAAAGGGAGAGATTGTTAAGAAAATTGCTATTAGCATGTTTTACATTCTTGCAACTTATATTGTTTTTGATGATTTCAAATATTTTTTTATGTGTAGATATATCCTAACACATTTTATAAGAATTATTTTTGCTCTTGTGTGTACTAACATTTTAGGAAAATCAAACTCCAAACCATGAAGACTTCAAATCAATTTCAGTATACAATCCTTTATAAATTGAAGCTTTAAATTGTTCTTTAAATTGAGAGAGAGTGATTGTAATTAAGTGAATAAAAACATATAGACACATAAGAAGATTTTACAAAAGTTGCACTGATCGTACAAGACGACCTAGTTCGTACAGGACGATCAGATCAGTTATCTCCTCAAACGAACAATGGAATGACAAGGAATCAATAAAATTTTTCTAAGTCCTAATCGTCCAGGACGAAATTATTTTCGTCCTAGGATGATTTAGGCTCTATAAAAATTTTATCCAGACTAAATCTATAATCGTCCCAGGACGAGTTGTCCTCTGTAAAAATTTCACCCAACAAAATCTATAATCGTCTCGGGACGAGTTGTCCTCTGTACAAATTTCGTCCAAACAAAAATTCTGATCGTCCCGGGATGAAGTGAATCAACACTTCACATTCTGGCGGCGATATGCACTTTTTGGGAACCGACCTATGGAATAATTGATCGTCCAGACAAACTTAGTTTGTACAGGACGATAATCGTGTACGAATATAATTTGTACCAATATTCATTAGGATTGTTTCTGACACTTTAAGTAAAATCGTCCAGGACGAACCACGATCGTATGGGACGATCCATTTCGTGTTAACTTGAAAATTCCATAGTTTTGGATGGTTTTTCTTGTCTCTCTTATATAAGGTCCAAATTTTACAACCACCAAATCTTTTGCTCATTGATCTTCGTGCCTATTAAAAGAAGAGTCAAGGAGAGAGTGAGAGAGAATATTTAAAGAAGGATTTCTACCACTAGAGAGTGAAGGCTTTGCTTGGTGTTCAATTGTAAGATTTCCTACTTGTGATTTGAGATTACTTCACTCTTTTTCTTTCTTCCTTATAAATTTCTTGTGAGAAGATCTGACAAGGAGATCGGGTTCTCTGCCCACACTAAGAGAGTGTGAAAGGACGAAGGATTCTCTGCCCACACTAGGAGAGTTGGAAAGGATGAAGGGTACTCTACCCACACTAGAAGAGTGTGAAAGGATGAAGGGTTCTCTTCGAACAATGGGGATAGTGTAAAAGGATGATGGTTCTTTGCCAACATTGGGGATAGTGTGAAAGGATGATGGTTCTCTGCCAACACTGGAGATAGTGTAAAAGGACGACGGTTCTCTACCGCACCGTGTAGTGGTGGAAAGAGATTTTGTAAAGGCTTCTCCACCTTGCTGTGGGTGCAAAAGGAGAGACACTATTGATATTAGTGCAATACTCAGAGGGTGCCTCTGGGGAGTGGATGTAGGTCTGGTTTAGACCAAACCACTATAAATCTTGTGTCGTTTATTTTACTGCTTTTTATTTTCTGCATTTTTCTGTTTTAAAAATTGTGGTTGAAAAACTTTTTATAAAAATTCATTAAAGTTTATTTTCGTTTCAACTCATTTAAAAGAGGGATAATTTTTTTTAAAAACTACCAATTCACCCCCCTGTTGGTAGCCTTTGGACATTAACTTAGGTTTAACAACCTATTCACTAGACTCAACATATTGGTTCCTTTTTATTGAGGGTTGAGTTATCTTTGGGGTGGAGGATCCTTCTCCTCTTAGTTTTACTTTATGGAAACTCTCTGGTGTAACTTACTAGAGGTGTTTAGTCCATCATGCTATTTGGATGGATATCTAGACTATTGTTTTTCTTCCTTCGGCTGATTTTTTTCCCTTCTCTGGGGTTACTTGTGTTGTATCTATCATGTTATTCATACTTGGTATTTCTTTGTTTGGTTGTTTGTTATCAATTGCTAGCATCTATCAGTGTTTTACAGTTTAGCTGATTTCTTGGTGGATTTAGACTTGAGCTATGATTTCATAGGTGATAATAATGATGGGTTTTCCCAATGTTTCTCTCCTACCTTCAATTTTTGGATTGTTGGGGGTTAACGTGAGGCTTTGGCTGGGTTTTCTTCTTATGTTGGGGATGTTGTTGGTTTGGTTATTGCTTGCATGTGGTTGTTTGTCCCTTGGATTCTACTGTGAATTATGTTTATCTGATTTTGGTGGGCTGGAGTGGATATTATTGTTGGCATTCTGAAAAATTTATAATATTTCTCTCGGGGCTTAATGGTTTGCTGGATTTGTTGTTTAAAGGTGTTTTTGGGTGACTCTTAAGGTATGATTGAGTGACTTGTGGATTTTCCTAATGAGGCTTTTTATATTAATTGTATTCTGAGATCTTTATGTCTTAATTTCCGGATTAGCTTATTTTGGAGAAAATTTTGCTTCTTCTCCTTTTTTGCTGACTTATACTTAGACTATTTTTATTGTTCAACCTTCATTTCTTGGTGGTATAGCTTCGCTTTTTGCAGCAGCTTTGCTCTGTAGGTGGAGCTGCTTTTGGAGGACTTTAAGTTTTTTTGTAGAAAGATTGGGCTTTATTTCATTATTATTATCTTTATTTTTTGGATGCTTGTCTATAGCGTCATTATAATTTTACTTGGGTGCCCAGTATTTTGATTAGTGGAGACAATTAGCTCATAGGTTTTCTTTTGCTTTGTTTTGTAGCTCGTAAGAGCAGTAGTGAGCTGATGGTCTCTTATAAGAACTTTGTAATCATTTTTTATTATTAACGCGTAGGCCCTTTTATGATTTTTAATTAAAAAAATTGTTTATTGGATTTTTTTTTAGTTAAAACCCACTTAGGGGCCTACGCGTTAATATAGAAAAAGCAATTACAAATTCCTTATAGGAGATCATCAGCTCACTAATGCTCTTACGAGCTACAAAACAAATCAAAATAAAACCTACGAGCCAATATTCTCCTCTAAGCAAAAATACAAAACACCCTAGTAACATTCTAATGATTTATAGATAAGCATCCAAAAAAGAAAGATAGTGTAGATGGAATAAAGCTCAATCTTTCTATAAAAATTCTTGAAAGGAGCCAAAGGCAACTTAACTTCACCTGTAGAGAGTAATAAAAAGGAAGGCTACACCAATAAAGAAGATATGTTAAACAATAACCGTAAAATAAATGACAGGATACAGAAATAAGGTGCAAAAACAACTCCAAAAAAAAAAAAAAACAATCTTGGAAATAAGACTTCAAGAGACCTAACGAGCTCAAACTTGAAGAGAACTTTTTATTGTCAAGATCAAATCAAGGATAATTTTCTAAGAGTTTGAAAGTATTCTTTATTTTAATCCATTTCTAATGATTTATTAGTTTTAAAATGAACACCGAGCTTGGTGTTTATGTAATTAATATTAATTTTTAAAGTTTAAATTAACCATGTAATTTTTGTTGGTATTTTTGTAATTAATTAGATTTTTTTATATTAAAATTGACCATTAAATATTTGAGTTCAATGCTTCTTATTCCATGTAATTATAATTTTGAATTTTTTTTATGATTTTTGAAAGATTTAAGGTTTACTTTTTTATTTTTTTTTTTTGTTAAAACCCTCGAAGAGGCGTACATGTTAATTAAAAAAGAAATTACTAGGTCCTTAAGTGGGGCCTTCATCTCATTGCTTGTCATAAGAGCTACAAAGCAAGTAAAAGAAAACTTACGTGCCAAATGTCCCCTCCAAGAAAAATTATAGAATATCTGAGTAATAGTATAGGGCGTCTTTGAGGCAGCACCAAAAAAAGAAAGATCCAAAAGGACGCATTAAGCAGAATATTTCTTAAAAAAAAAGGTTAACTTGTAACCCAAAATAGCAAGCATCTTCACTTACATAGAATAGAGGTTGCAATACCGAGTAGTAACACTAGGAATAACATAACAATATGATAGAAAGTGGGATAAATTGAAAATGTTATAACATGCATAATTAAAAAAAAAAAACTAGAGAGTAGATGAATAAGATAATTTGAAAATGTTAAAGAAATAGTGTCCTTGCACCACCTATAGATTAGGGAATTAGGAACAACAAAAATACATAAAAATAGTGATATTATAACTAGTGATAAAAAATATAAACATGACAATGTCACTACAAAAACATAAGAACCTGGAGAAGGACTTGCACATGTTGTACGAAGAACATAGAATTAAAGTATCCCAGAACACAACTAAAATAAAGTAAACACCTAGGGAGGTCAACAACCACACTGAACAGTAGACGGACACAATCACCCCTGACATAAATGATAACTTGATAAACCATCAGGCCAATTACAACACAACAAAAGAGGCCCAAGATACATAGAAAAAAATAAAGAAGAAATAACTCAAGGGATAGCCTCAATCTAAAAAGAGGACCAAAAATGCAAACTAGGAGATGTAGCCCCACCAAAAATAGCATTGATTATGGAGAACCAACAAAGAAAATAGCCATAACCACAAACTTAAGTTATAAAACAAGTTACAAAAATTATACAGCAAGAAAAACCCATAATAATTGGAAGGAAGCTAAAAACATTATTAGCAATATAGTAACACAATAGTAGAAAATCCCAAGTAAACCAAAAAGAAAAAATCTTGTCAAAGCTAGAGAAGAAGACAACCATCGCTTAGAAATAGAACAGAGCTTCACACAAATGCCCAGAGATAAAGCGATGTACAAAAAATAAGGGTTAAAATACTCCTAGTTTTATAACTCCAGAAACCACTCTTAACATAAAGCAAAATAAAGCAACATAAAAATTGAGGTGAAAAAGGGCCAATAAAGCTCTAAAATGTAGTATTTGTATTTCCAACAAGAAAAAAAACCCAATTGCTACTCAACTCTAATCCCATACCCACCCAGGCTTACACTTGAAAAAATCTAATGGAATAGATTAAGGAACAATATAAGATAGAAATCATAAAAAACACAAAACCTCAATTCCACCCCCAACCTAAAGAAAAGAGCAATATATAATGATAAGCCAAGCACTCATCCTCCAACAAGAAACCATAAATGCCACCGAGATAAAGTTGGTGTATAAAGGAAATATCACAATAAGACTTCCATTCCTAAAATGCCATAAAAGATAATAGACCCTGCAAAATAGAGTCCACATTAAACCACAACAATATATATGTAGAAGTTCCACCTAAGGAATAGATGAGCTGCACCTAAGGATTAAATAATAATAATAATTATTACAATCATATCTTAAAATAGGCCAAACATATTAGTTGGGAAAAAGGAGGATAGAATGAAACTAATCAAGAAGAGAACACAAGCACAATAACTCAGAGAAGACTTACACATACAAGCTAACAAAACTCGAGCAACGCCAAATAAAAAAAGAAATTAAGACAAAATTATCATTAAAACAATAATTTTTTATGGGGAAATGGCCAACCAAAAAATACAAACACAAAGACCCTTGAAACAAACAAAAAAAAATAATCCAATCGAACTATGGCCCCTAAGTGGAAGTTCGTGTAGGTTGTTAAACATATTAGAACTTTTCCAAGGCTAACAAAGAGGAGGGGCTGGGGGCGAATTAGTTATTTAATTATTTTTTGAATTTTAGAAAACCTTTTTGAATTATGAAAAATAAAATCTCTAAATCTGAAATATGTAGTTGTCAATAGAAATGATTTTCGTAGATATTTTTAACCAAAAAAATTTAAAAGTAATTAAATATAAATTATCAGAAAAATAAAGTTAATAGAAGAACACAAAATTTTATTGTGCTTTGGTCAAACAAGACCTACATCTACTCCTTAGAGATTCCTTCTCCAAGTATTACACTTAATACAAGTGACTCTCCTTTTTCCCCCAGAGCAAGGAGGAGAAACCTTTATTAACTCTCATCCACCAAATTTGTGCGATAGAGAATGATCACCTTTTACACTTTCTAAGTGATGGAAGCGTGCCTTCTCATCTTTATTCACCTCCTGGTGAAGGCAGAGTAACTTGACATCCCTTTTAACCCTCCTGATGAAGGCAAAGTATTTTGAAGTCTTTTTTCACCCTCCTGGTGAAGGCATATTACCTTGATCCAATGTTTAGATTCTTCTCTTGAAAGCCTCCAAAGAAGATGAGTAGAAACTTCAAAAAGACAAATAGATCCTGACTTTGGGCAACCTTATTAATCCCTCGTAATTTTTCTTTACTAGATCTCTAAATCTTTACGTTAAAAATTCAATCCTAAACTCACTCTCTATGGTTGCACTAAAATAAATTTGCAGTAAAATGATTATGTGATAATTTTTAGGAGTTTTATATAGAAAACTAAAAAAAACCTTAAAAAATTGAATAATTAAAGTTAACCAACTTATGATTGTAATGTATAATCATAGATCGTATGTACAAATGGTTAAAAAATATGGCATCATCTAATACAAAGTGAGATAAACATGGTTTTGTACACTATTAGTCATTTGTACAAATTTATATCATATTATACTAAAAGTATAAAACAAATGTATTTGTATGGTATGATCTTATACAAACCAAATTTCATACACTGTTAGTCGTCTATATGACCTTACAACATATTATACGAATAGTTCAAAAATGAATGTATTTGTACGGTACATAGTATGAATGGAATTTCATACAAGATCAGTCATCTATACGACCTTTATATAGAAAACACATAAAAAAAAAATCCAAAAACTAAAGAATTTAAGTGAACTGACTTACAATCATAGATTATGTGGTACGAATAGTTCAAAAATTTAGTTCTTCCTCACTTTAGAACTATACTTCGAGGGTCTTTTTAAATTATATATTATTAGCAAACATAAATAAAATGATGAGTTAGGGTTTAATTTTTAAGTGACTTAATGAGCTTAAACTTATAGAGAACTTTTTATTATCAAGAGCAAATCATTGATAGTTTTCTAAGAGTTTGAAAGTATTCATTATTTTATTAAATTTCTAATGATTTATTAGTTTTTAAATGAACATATGGATTGGGGTTTATATTATTAATTTTATTTTTTAAAGTTCAAATTATCCACGTAATTTTTGTTGTTTGTTTATGAAATTAATTTTATTATTGTAAGTTTAAATTGACCATTAATTATTGGAGTTTAATACTTATTTTTCCATGTAATTTTTTTTAATTTTTTTTTTATGTTTTTTGAAAGTTTCAAGGTTAATTTTTTTTTTGTTAAAACCCTTGGAGGGGACTATACATTAAAAAGGAAATTAGAAGGTCCTTAAAGGAGACCTTCAGCTCACTCCTACTTAGAAGAGCTACAAAATAGGTAATTAGAAAACTTACATGCCAAAAGTCCCCGCTAAGCAAAGTTATAGAATATCTGAGCCAAAAGGGCTAGAGGTAACACCCAAAAAAGAAAGATCCAAAAAGACACATTAAGCATAATCTTTCTACAAAAAAGTTTAACATGTATTCCAAAGAAGAAAGCATCTTCGCTTGCGTAGAATAAATGCTACAATACTAAGTAGTAATGCAAGGAATAACATAACAATAAGATAGAAAGTAGGATAAATAAAAAATTTAATAATAGGTATAATTAAAAAAAAAAACTAGAGAGTAGATGAAAAAGTTAAATGTAATAGATATTAAAGCAATAGTGTCCTTGCACCACCTGTAGATGAGGGAATTAGGAAAAAAAAAACATAAGCATAGTGATATCATAATAAGTGATGAATGAAAGTATGAGATGCGCCAGGGGGGGGGGGTGAATTGTAAATTTTTTTGTAATAAAGAAAAAATCCTAAATAGGAGTTCTAATTTTTTCATCTTTAATTTTTAAATAAAACATAACTTGATGTAGAAGAGAACAATTAAAATATGATTACAACAATAGATGGTGAAATTTTAATTTACACAAGAAAGATCTAGAATATAGTTTTCACCAAGCAGTTATAGCATATGTATGATGCAAAATATAAGTAAAGTGTAGTGAATGGAAAAATCACACAAAAAGATTTATAGCAGTTCTATCACTTAACCTATGTCCACTCCCCGGAGTTCTCCACTCCGGAATTTCACTACTCAAAAGTAATTCTCCTTTTGCTCCCACAAAAAGGCAGAGAAGCCTTTACAAAACCTTACTTTTACCTTCCCCGGTGTGGAAGAGCACCAAATGCTATGTCACCCTCTCGGTGATGGCAATGAACCTTCTCATTTTTCTCCCTTCTGGAGAAGGTAGAGTACCTTTGGGGACACATACCATGAAGGATCTCCTCCTTTGAAAGCTTTCTATAAGATTTTCTTGGGCCATAGGAGAAGCAAGTGTGCAATAGGCTTGGAGCAACCGTGTGATCCCCTCACACTCCATCTCCCTCACAAACTCACCTTCTCCTTCCTCTCACAAAACAAAAATCTCATCAAGTAGCTCCCTCTCAAAAAGTCCCCTTCTTATCACGTTCCTCTCTCTTTTTTTTTTCTCAAAAGACAAAAGTATCATATATAAAATAGACTCTAAGAAACCCTAAATATTCAATTTATCCATTTCTGTTAGTACAATATGATCCAAGATTGTATAGTACGATCATTTCAAAATAGCTTTTGTCTAGGTACGAAGGAGTATGGATAGGCAATTTTTCTGAACAATATTAAAAAATTAACTCATTTGAGTTCATGCAAAGTGATTCATAGTCATGTACTAAAATAATCAACCTAGATTACTTTACCAAAGTTTTCCCTTCATAAGTTATGCAAATTCTTTCCCAGATTTTATTTCCAGTTTTGCAAGTACATATAATCCTCAGATTTCTCTGTACAAAAAAAAAATTGTTTAAATATTTGGCATTTAACTATGCTATTTATTTATCTTCTAATATTCAATCAGTGAATTATGTTTCAATCCTAATGTCATCAACAAGTCTAGTTGGTCTAGTGTAACCTTCATGCATTTATATGCATATGCGATAGTCAAGTGATGGCAGAAAAGTAAACATACGAGTCTTCCATAAATCAAAGGGAATGTTATAAAATAAAGTTGGTCTAGTGATTAAATATCCTCTCAACAAGTCTAATTTCACAAATAATTTTTCAACAAAAAAAAAATTAAAAGTAGTAAAGTAAAATTTGCGAGAAAAATAAAATTAATAGAATAACACCAAATTTTATAGTGGTTCGATCGAACTAGACCAACATCCATAAAAGTTTGTGTAGGTTTTTAGTCCTTATAGATCTTTTTCAAGGCTAATTAAGAGGGGGGGGGGGGGGGGGGGGGGGGGGGGGGTGAATTGGTTACAAAAACAAATTCTTGGATTTTGAAAAATCCATATTTTAAATATTTTTGTAGAAGATAAAAAAATTAATATTAAAATATTTTATTTATTATAAAAATGACTTTCACATATAATCATTCAACCACAAATATAAAGATCAGTGAAATAAAATATAGAAAAAAATAAAGTAACAGAAGAACACCAAATTTTATAGTGGTTCAGCCCAATAAGACTTACGTCTACTCCCTGGAGAATCCTTCTCTAGGTATTGCACTAATCAAAAGTGACACTTCTATTGCCCCCATAACAAGGCAGAGAATCCCTTAAAAACTCTCTTCCACCAACCTAGTACAATAGAGAACCATCTCCCTTTACACTTTCCATGTAATGGCAGTGAACCTTCTCATTCTTTTTTACCCACTTGGTGAAGGCAGAGTACCTAGACATCCTTTTCACCCAACTGCTGAAAGAAGAGAATCACATCACATGGTTTTCACCCTCCTGGTGAAGTCAGAGACCAAGGGTCCTTTTTTTACCCTCATGGTAAAGTTATAGGATCATCACTTTTCACTCCTCCTAATGAAGGTACAGGACCTTATCCAATCTTGATGATTTTCTCTCTAGATTCTCCAAAAGAATTTGGTTAGAATTTAGAAAGAAGAAAAAGAGATCCTCACTTTGGGCAACCTTATGAAACCCTCACAATCCCTTTCACTAATCTCTCACTCTCCAATCTCAAAATCACTTCTCAAATACACTCCCAAAAGTCACTCTCAATAGAATAATTCAAACATAGGATAAGGACGACAATTTTGGTAAACTATTTTATAAAAAGACAACAAAACTATCCAAAAATTGAATTTTTTCAAGAGAACCATCACGGCTTATTTTTGTATTGATCATAGATCATATGGTGACAACAGTTTCAAAAATCATGGATTCAATAGTTTAAACTGGGAAGACTTAGTTTCAAACATTAAGGGTCGTCTCTATGACTTTATATCATACAAATGAATAGTTCAAACATGAAAAAAATTGTTTGGTACGATCAGGTACGACCTAATTTTGTACACTATCAATCATCTATACGATTTGACATGATATATTATGACAGTTCCAACAATAGATTGTCCCATCATTTGGTATGAACAAACTAAATTTTGTACACTATCAGTGATCTATATGACTTGGCATCTATACAGTTAAACCAAACAATTAAAAATGAATAAGTTTGTAAGGTACAATCTAGTATGAACCAACATCATACATTATCAATCATCTGTACGAATAATGTTTTTGTATAAAACAATTCAAAAATGAATAAGTTTGTCTCGTATGATCTAGTATGAAAAAAATTTCATAAAATTTTAGTCGTCTGTATGATGTATATCATTACAGTATGTATAGCTAAAGAAATCAGCCATGGTTTGAGTAACTAGATTTTAGAGGAAAACAAGTCAATCATACAGTATGATTATAATCATATATTATAATTGGCTTTAAAAAATTATCACTCTCCCCTCCATGTGTGTGCATGTTTTTTCAATTACAATTATACTTGCTCAGACTCAAGAAATAAAAATAAAGATATACAGACTCTTATATATGAAATTCCTATTCTACCTATGTCTTGAATTCTTCAGCAATCTAGAGTAATATATAATTTCCCTAAATGTCAAAACTCATAGAAAATAATAAATAATATTAAATAATTTTAGGAGATAAATAATAAAACAATGACCGTAAAACCGTAAAATAAATAACCGTATAATAAAACAATGTTAAACAATACCGTAAAATAAATGACAGGATACAATAATATGGTGCAAAACAACTCCAAAAAAAAAAAAACAATCTTGGAAATAAGACTTCAAGAGACCTAACGAGCTCAAAACTTTGAAGAAGAACTTTTTATTGTCAAGATAAAATCAAGGATAATTTTCCTAAGAGTTTTGAAAGTATTCTTTATTTTAATCCATTTCTAATGATTTATTAGTTTTAAAATGAACACCGAGCTTGGTGTTTATGTAATTAATATAATTTTAAAGTTAATTAACCAGTAATTTTTGTTGGTATTTTTGTAATTAATTAGATTTTTTATATTAAAATTGACCATTAAATATTTGAGTTCAATGCTTCTTTTCCATGTAATTATAATTTTGAATTTTTTTTATGATTTTTTGAAGATTTAAGGTTAAATTTTTAATTTTTTTGTTAATTTCATTAGTAATTATTTGCTGAAGCTCATCATTGTACGTCATCAATTTTAAATCAAATAATCGATCCAAATCCTTCAAACAATCAAACTCAAAATTTTTTTTTGTCAATTTTCATGTTGTTATCTCTCAAATAACAAACCTTTTCAAATTGAAAACTCAAATCTTTAACTTCAACTCTGGATCTAGTTGATCGTTTCGGTCAACACCAATACGCACGATAAACTTTGGCAAGTTTATCATGCCTATTGGGGTCCATTTGTTGACCTCATTCTCGGAAGGTCAATTTCCCTGATATTTGACTCTAGCACCTAGGTCTTTTCGTAGCCTAGTGTAGACATCGCCCATAGGATTTCCTTAGGTGGACGCCCACTGACATAGCATCGACTCGGAACCTATCACTCAAATTCGAATCAAATCAAGAATTTAATCTAATTTCAATTCAACTCCAAAATGTAATCAAATCAAGCTTGATTTACGGTTCGTCGATGTCGATCGACTCTATCTATTTTATTTTCGATCAAATTGATACATCATTGGGCTCAAATTAATTCATCAATCGAATCAGAATCAAAATCAAATTCGCCTCGACTCGTTCAAATTCAAATCATTATAATTGGGATAAAATTAGTATTTGAATTTTTTTTTAAATTAACTCAAAATACGTATTTTAAATTATCAATTATTTTTAAATTAATACCTACATCATTCTTAAACTTTTGAATTACAAATCAACATTTAATTTCATCTTTAAATTTTGATTGATCTGAACCATTTGATTTGAATTGGAATAGAAATAAGTGTAAGATTTAGATGCAATTAGAGCCGGTTTGAACAAAGACCCACGATCCCTCTCCCTCATATTTCGGTAAAACTGCTCTTCTATTCGCAGAGAACGAACCTCCTCCATTCAGTACTCTCTCAAGTTCACAAACTAATCCTCTCTTCCGCTCATACGCACAGAAAAACTGCCTCGTTCTCTCTAGCCCGTCGCTCCTTATCTCCCTTGGATTCGCACGAAGCCTCCCGTAACCTCTCACACACGAAACCTCCTCTCCCTAAGCAAGAACCGAAGGTTTCCAGGATTGGAACTCCAGCCTGTTTGCTCTCTCCCAGTTTGTAACCAGCTCTATCCTCTCTCAGTTCGCAAAGAACTCCAAAAAACTGAAACCCCAACTGCTACGTTTTCTCTCGGATTCGCAGTCCTCCTGGCCGGATACTACTCCGAGTTCGCGAAAAGCAGCCTCTACGACCCTCCCTTTGCTCCGTGCGACTCCAAGGCCAGCTGCATAACTCCCTCTCGATCTCCCTATTTCATTCACACAAGCCCGCCACCGTCACCATCTCTCTCTGTTCGGAAGAAAAGCCCTAGGAAGTCCGTTCCCTCTCAGTTCGCAAGCCCCAGTTTGGAAATTCGCAAGGTTTGTCGCTCCTCCCTGTACTGCAAGAAACGGACTTCCTCCTCACCATCTCCGGCTCTCTGCCCATACAAAGCCTAGATCTCTCCGACTCCCTCTCCGATTCGCACGAGAAGTCTCCAGGCTCCCGCCCTTCTCTCACGTAAACAGCCCAAAGCCGAAACTCAACCTAGCCCCATTCACAAGGATTGGCCGCATTTCCTTCTCATGGATCTCCGACGCCGATCAATAGTCCTAACCGAAGGAACTTTCTTTTTCTTTGTCCTAGATAGTGTCGGCACCTTCTTAACCTCAGGTAATCTCTTCTCCTTTCTCATCCTATCTAAGCTACATTCATACCCTCTCTTATTGTTTCTTAATGGAATGAAAAGAGAGAGGTGCCTTGATCATTTTGTTTAGAGGAAATTAGAGAAAGCGATTTTTATTTCTTGTTAACCCATGATAAGAGTTTGATCTGTATTTCCTTCCTTAAAATAAGTTTTTGTTTATGACTCAAATTTCTAATAGGATTTATTTAAACTTATGGGTCATCTCCTCTTGACTTAGAAGTTATTATTCTTGAGTGATTTTGAGCCGTCAGTTTTGATAGCAAGAAAATAATGAGAAATGAAATCCTAAACCCTTGTCGATAGTTTAGTCAATCCTTACAAAATCTGAGAAGATTTCTTAAACTCATTTTCTTAAGTTTCACTAATGTTAATTCCCACGTCTTTCCCTTTAATATGATCTTGACAGTGAAATGAAATAAATTATTATGGTTTCTCTATATTACATAGTTACTACTCTCATCTCAATGTGATTAAGTGGCTTTGTATGAATAGCTATATACATGTGTTCTTGAGGCTTACATATGTTGTTGTTGTAGTATCCAATCATATTTAATTTGTTATATTCCATTTTCTTTAATTTTGGAGAAGAGTAATTTGTATCGAATCTTCCTTCCTTAATTACATTTGGAGAAATTATGAATTGGAATAGTGATCGTATATGAGTTTGTGCATGCAAAGACAAGATTATGAGTTTTGAGTTAAAAGTTTCCTTTGAGTATTTGATGGTATAGGGTGTAAAGGTTGGAAGTCTGTTGAAAAATGTTTGTCTTATGGATCCAATGCATTGTTATTTATGTTGTTGGAATAGTTTCTTGAAATATGAAATGGAGAGTAACAACTTGAGGCATTTTGTCAATTTTGAAAGAAAAAAGGTGAAATGTGCGTATAATTCAAAAATGTGATTCGTACGTTTCTTTGGAAAGTGAAATGTGTACAGGAAAGTGAAGTACATGATTTTGTGAGAAAGGTGTATGTTGGAATGCTAAGAATGGTGAAAATGTGTTTGTGTTCAAACTGAAGATTGAAAGCATATTGAAAAGCAAATTGCTTGAGTGTGATTTTGGAAGATAAGAATTGTATGTATTGAAAGTGGCAAGTGAGTGGGTTTTGGAGAAGAAAATAAAGCGAAGTTCTAAATTGTTGGAAATAAATTATTTGGGTGAAATTGTTAAAAAATAAAAACTCTATTTCTCTCTACCTCTCGCTTTCCCATTTTACTTTCCCTTTCTTGTACATCGAGATGAATGTTGAAAAGGTACACAATATGAGTTTAAAAGCGGAATGTTCAAAAAGAAATTAACAAAGCTAGTGTTCAAGCCCGAAGAAAGGTACGTCTTTATTTTCAGTAAAATTTCATTCATTTTTATTATCATTTATTAAATAAACTTTCTAATCCCTGTTTTCATTGTTTCTTTGGTTTATTTGCATAATCTACGAGGAATGGTACCGGTCGAGGGAACAAAAGAACAAGGAGCTAATGACGTCAGTCGCCTCTATCCAACCGGGTAGAGGTGCAACAGGCGGAACCACTAGGTCGTAGCCCCCGGTGACTGTGAGTATTCTAAAA
>NW_021319451.1:1991973-2001684 GCF_001605985.2 Dendrobium catenatum
GAGTGTGAAAGGATGAAGGGTTCTCTGCCCTCACTAAGAGAGTGTAAAAAGACGACGGTTCTCTGCCAACACTCGAGAAAGTGTAAAAGGATGATGGTTCTCTGCCAACACTAGGGAAAGTTTAAAAGGATGATGGTTCTCTGCCGCACGGGTAGTAGTGTAAAGAGTGGTTGTAAAGGCTTCTCCACCTTGCTGTGGGTGCAAAAGGAGAGACACTATTGGTATTAGTACAATTCTCAGAGGGTGCCTCTGGGGAGTGGATGTAGGTCTGGTTTAGACCGAACCACTATAAATCGTGTGTCCTTTTATTTTACTGCTTTTTATTTTCCGCATTTAATTTAGTATTTTAAAATTGTGGTTGAAAAACATTTTATAAAAATTTATTAAATTTTAATTTCGGTTAAACTTATCAAAAGAGGGAAAAATTTTAAATACCAATTCACCCCCCCTCTTGGTAGCTTTGCGACATTAACTTAGGTCTAACAACCTATTTACTAGACTCAACAGTTCTGTCAAACATGATGCTACTTATCATGGTAAAAATGAGAAGTAAGACCCTTGGATCCATGTTAAATTTAAAAATAAACCAAATTAGAACTGGAATTGATCGAGCAGCTGGAAGAAGGAAGCCATGCAAGCTGAAACTTATATTGCTGACAGAAATATTAATAATGCCCAAGCTATGAATAATTATCATGCTGATACTGCAATGGTTGTGTATAGTTCTTCTAATGGTTACCATCAGGTGATTGATAATACAAAAACAAATGTATACTTGTCTAACAATTTTGAAGTTCTAATTGAAGAAATAAATAAGCTGGAACTCTTGATGAGACAGAAGAGTTTATTGTTTATGATATTGAAGTATAGAATAAAATAAAAGCTATTACTAATGGTTCCCTTGTATTTACTAATGTTCTTGTTTCATCTCATAAAGCAGAAATTCTCATTTATGATCCTCTATTGGCTAAAAGCATTCATTGCCATGTTGAAAGATCTGATATTGCCATTCTTAAGGCTTCTGCTAAAACCATAATTTCTTCAGATACTAACATTGGAGTAACTGAAACTATTGATATCAAAAACCATGGATATGCAGGAAAACCAAGGCATGAAAATTATGAGAAAGAGTCTTCTAACTCTGCCAAGAAAAAACCCAAGTTGCAGCTGAAAATTTTGGGACCTATCGACCCAGACTACAAGAAAAGAAAAGTTAAAGGTAAGGGAAAAAAGGTGGGGACTGTTCGTCTTTATGTAATTAGTGTCTTCATTCATCTTTTGGAATTTTAGAGGGGCCAAGAAGAAGGAGGCCTATCTTTACCTAAGGGAAGTTGTGAAAGATATTGCCATTCTTTTAATTGGATTAGCTGAAACTAAAGTGGCTTATATTGATAGAAGAGATGTTAACGGGATTATTGGTAATGACTGGCATTTTTTTCATCAACCAGCTGTTGGTACTTCTGGTGGAATGCTGGTTCTTTAGAAGAGAAACTTGGTTTCTTTAACTGTGATCAACCAATCCTCACAATTAGTTTTTGGCGTGTTGGATACTCCTAGTAAGGGAAGGTGGCAAGTGGCTATGGTTTATGGCCACAAGGATTTCTAGGTCAGGAGAGACCTTTGGAATAGTCTCAGCAGCTATGTGTTGGGTGAGGTTCCTATTATTATGGGAAGCAATTTTATTTGCCTTCTTTCGAAGGAAGATAAGAGATGAGGTAAGAGATTCTATATGACTAAGGGGTCTACAGAGATGAAAATCTTTATAGCAAATCATGATCTTAATGACCTGGGTGTTGTTGGTCTAATGTTTACTTGGTGTAACAACAAACAAGGAACTGCAAGGATTTGGGAAAGACTGGACCGCTGCTTGCTAAATTCTGTGGCTCTTCAACTAGTTCCATCAGCTTCAGTTAGATATCTAGCAAGGGTAGCATCTGATCATAGCCCCATTGATTTCAAAGTTGATGATGTGCAATGGTTTTAATCCAAAATTTACAGGTTTAAAGACACTTGGAAATCCTATCTAGCTACTTGGAAGATTGTTACTAAAGCGTGGGAGAAACATGATTTTGGTGATGCAGCAGATGTTCTAAATAGAAAGATTAAGAGAACTTTGAAGTCTCTTTATTTCTGGAATAAAAACAAGTGCAAAAATTTGAATTTTCTTAAGGATGAATTGAAGGAAGAGATCCTCAAATTACAGCTGGAAGTGGAATCGAAAGGTGGCCATAGTCCAGAAAATCTAACTCTTCTCCGTGCTAAAGTTAGTGAACTTAATGTCACTTTGCTCAAATTATCTATGTGGTGGAATCAAAAAGCTAAGGACACTTGGAATGAAGAGGGAGACACTAACTCAAAATTTTTCCATGATTATGCTTCAGCTAGAAGAAATAGAAAGTTGATTAGGCACTCAAGGATGATGGAAACAATATGGTTGAAGATATGGAACAAATTGAATCTATCTTCTTGAAGTTTTTTGAAAACAAATTGAAATTCAAAAAGTGCATGAGACTGAATTGGCCATCGGTTAGCCAGGACCAGATGATTGATGATACTGAAAGGGATTTGTTAGATGCTGACTTTACCGAGAATGAATTCACAACAGCAGTTTTTCAACAAGGCTCAAACAAACTCCTGGCTTAGATGGGTGTAAATCCTCCTTTTTCAAATTTTATTGGGAAATTATTAAAGAAGCAACTTGGAAAGCTATTAATTTTTTTTTCAAAACAGGACATATGCATGGAGCTTGGAAAGACACTTTGGTGGTTCTTATTCCTAAAATAAAAATTCTGGTAACACCTTCTAACTATCATCTTATAAGTATTTGTCAAACCATTTACAATATTGATTCAACTATGATTGTGAATAGATAGAAGTGTTGCATTTCTAAACTCATTTTTGAGGAGCATGTCGCTTTTATTCCAGGTAGATATATGTCTAATTATTGCTTATTAGCTCAAGAAATTTTTAACAAATTAAGAATTTCAAAAAACAGAAAAGAACTTATGGCCGTTAAGCTTGATATGGCTCAAGCTTTTGATAGTATGAGCTGGGAGACTCTTGATCTTGTTTTAAAATGGTTTAGGTTCCCGACTAAGATCTCATACCTTATCATGGAATGTTTGATCAATGTGTGCTTTTTTATTCTTTTAAATGGTAAAAGTACTAGATGGATTGAAGCTAAAACTGGTTTTCGGCAAGGTTGTCCTTTGTCGCATTACATCTTTATTTTGTGCTCCCAGCTTTTATCCAATGCTATCAATCAAGGAGGACATGCAAAAAAGCAAATGTTCCCTTTTTCAACAAGAAAAAAGGACTTATTAAAATTAACTTTGTTACTTTAAATTTCTTATAAATGTAATGAAAACCACTACCTCCTATTTTAAAACTGATGAGATGTAGGGGATACCAAAATAAAGAACAACCCGAGGGTTGATTAGTATCCCAGAGTTCCCATCCAGTTAGAGAATAAGAAAAAGTAAAGCTCTCATAAACATTTAGGCCTAGTTTAAAGTAAAAAGTTAAGCTAAGAAAAAGGAAAATACATTTAAAACTAAAATTACACTTCAATAGTAAATTCCCATAGTTTGCTGATCCTATACCAAACTTTAAGATGATATGATCCATCTTCAAAGATAACACAATATTGTTGCCATCCACTGAAGAATCCTTCTTCATCTTAGTGAGAAAAAAGGAAAGAAGAACCTTTCGAATCGTTCTTCACTTTGTGTTCATCCATCTTCCTTCTCGGTAGATCTCTTACTGGTCCCAAAGCTTGGAGTTCTTTGAATAAAACATTTTGAACCAGGGGAAACATTTTTCTTAAAAAAGTTTTAATCTGTTTTAAGAATAAATTTTTTAAAATTCAAAGTAATAGATGATAAAGGAGAAGAAGAATCATGGGTAGTTGAATGAGTATGATTACCCTTCAAACTAGTATTAACCACCAAAGATGTTGAGGGTTCAAATTCTGTATTTTGAGCTAAAATTTAAACTTCCTTACTTTAGGATCCAAATTATGCATAAGATTATTGTTTTCCACTTCCACTTGATCAACCCAACCAATTGTAGGTTTTAAATTTTGAACTAAATCAGGAGTCAAACCCACGACCTACTCCTCTCCAACCTTCTCCATACCCTCCTCCGACGGAATTTGAAAACTCAACTCCTCAGCAACCTTAGGAATTTCTGTTTGGTTAACCGAATTGAGTCTAGCTGGAAATGATGTGGAAGAATCCGGCTAAAACTTCAAATTCTCAGTTATCTTAGGATAGTTCGTTTGTGTAACAACCTTTGGTCCAGCTGTATTTGTTGGAAAAACCGACTGAAGCTCCTCCATCTCAACCTCCTTGTTTGAGGGATTTCAAAATTTAAATTTTGAATTCCCGAATTATCTTCTAGCAAACAAATATTATCCACTTCAGCCAAAGCACTAAAAGAGTTGTTTTCAAATCCAGAATTCCGAGAATCAAGTTGTGCTATATTTTTGAATTTCAAATTCTGATTATCCTCCACTTCATCTCCTTCCATAGATCTAGCAGCTTCTCCGTTTAGGAAATTGAATCCAGCATCTTCAACTTGATCTACCATCTGATTTAGATCATTTCCGTCTACCACTGTTTGAGTACATCCAACAGGTTTTTTAAGAGAAACAGATCAAGATTTACCTAGAGCTGAAGAACTTTTGGAATTAAAGTAATCCATCATAGATTTCTTCTTGCTTTTTAATTTCATTTGCATCCAAGGACCATAAGGAATATTGTTATGATTTGGGATGGAAGGGACTTCTTCAACATTAGGACAAATTGAGTCAATATGCCCTATTCTCCCGCATTTAAGACAAAGTGAAGATAGATTTTCATATTCAAATTTTTGAAAACATCTACCATGTAACCCTTCAACCCAAACACCAGAAGGAAGTTTAGAGTTCAATTTAACTCTAATTCAAGCTCTTGCAAATTCTCTTCTTTCTCACCTAAACATATTACCATCTAATATTAATGGAGTCCCAATCGTAGAAACAATTCTGTGATATTGGACTCATCCCAACAGTGTAGGGGTAAGTGAGGGAGCCGAAACCAGATTGGAGCAGAAACACCATCCAATGAATTAAGAGAGAAGTTAGGTGACCAAATGTCTAAACCAATTGCAAAACTCCCTACAAACCATGGTCCTCCATTGAGTACTTCTTCCATGGCTTCAAGAGACTGAAAGGAACAAAGAAGCCAATCTAGGCCAAGCAAGGTTAAGTGGAATCCTCCATATTACTTCCATTGCTTCCTTAAGTTAATAGAACATTTTGAGAAAGGAACATTCTTTGCAAGAATTTTAACCACCAAGGATTTCTTCAAAACTTGAATATTGGCTTTTTCATTCTCCATATTCAAATGAACAACATGAAAGTTCGTTAGGGATGTTAAGCCCTATAGAACTGGCCCAAGCTAAACAAGAGTGGGGATGAATTGGTATTCTAAAAATTATTTTCATAAAGAAGTAAAAATCTCATAAACCAAAATCACACCATAAGAAAAATAAGCGCGAAAATTTAAGGTGCGGAAGCAAGAAATAAGAACACAGAAATTTATAGTGGTTCGGTCAACTCGACCTACGTCCACTCCCCGGAGGCGCCCTCCGAGTATTGCACTACTATCGTGACTCTTCTTTAGCCCCCCACAGCTAGGCGGAGAAGCCTTTACAAAGAACCTCTTTTTGCCACCCCAATAAGGAAGAGAACCTATCTCCTTTTGCTTCCTCCTGAAGCTGACAGAGAACCACAATCAGATGCTGAATTCTTACCTCTACTGATCCTTCCACAGATGAGAAACTCTAGATGAAGAAGAAGCAGAGCGATCCTTGAAGTAACCCTTGTGAATCCCCTCACAAGCTCCCCCTCATAAGATCCTCTCTCTCTCCCTCTCTCTCTTTCTCTCCTCAAGGTCGTCTCAGGTCAAGGTAGCAGTAAAAGACTGTTCAAAACGTTGAACAAGAGCCCTTAAATAGAAGTGCTTCAAAGGAGCTCATTAATTGCAAGTTGCCGACAATATCGTCCAGGCTGATATGGACATCGTCCTAGCCGATCAGTACAAATCTCAAAATATCGGCCAGAGCATCGCCTTGAATGCAAACTAGACGATTTAAATTTAGTTTGATCGTCCTGGCTGATCTCACGATCGTCCTGGCCGATCAGTTCAAATCAGAGAAAAATTGTCCGGAGCATCGCCCTGAATTTGTGCTGGCCGATATTTATCGTCCAGAAGTAACTAAGGTTTTTGAATCGATTGTCCTGGCCGATCCTGAGATCGTCCTGGACGATATGATCATATCAATCATCCTTAATTACTTTCTTAATTTGTCTGATCAATTAAGGTATAATTTGTGAATATCGTCCTGGCCGATCCAAGATCGTCCTGGCCGATTACCAAAAATTACAGAATACCTTAATTATTTATGGCGACAACTTCTTTCTGTTTTGAGCTTATCTTCCTGGCCGATACACGTATCGTCCAGGATGATCTGGTAATGACGGCTGCCTTAATTAAGAATCTCGAATAGAATCTCTGTTTTAAACTAAATCGTCCAAGACGATATAAATATCATCCTGGCCGATGTGAGTAAAAATAGAAATTCTTAGTCTCTCAAGTGTGTGTGTAGGGTTACTTAGCATCAGGCTCTTTGAACATTACAAATAGACTCATGAAGAGAAAAAAAAAGTATAGACTGACTCAACCCTAAACCTACGCAATCTTGAACTTGCTTCGTTTGTTCGTCCGATCTTCAATTCCTGAAAAGTTAGAAATAACAGGCAGTCCAAGAGAATCAATAGTGTTTGTAATTCATCAAAACTTAAGTCATGAAAATAGATTTGCAAAAATCTTCCCCTTTTTGATGATGGCAAAACACTACGAGAACAATCAACAGTAAAAATTACGGGATCGACAAATGTAAAAATACCATAAACTTCTCCCCCTTTTGACATATCAAAAAGGAGGAGGGAACAGAGAAAAAAAAGCAAACCAAATTTTTTTATTTTTTTTTATTTAACCAAGGCATGAAAATGATGTAGTATCTCATGTGATTGATTTAAAAACTTGTGGGTTAATGAGTTAATCAATCTCAACAATCCAAAGAATGGTAGAATATCCAGTCATGGTTACTCTTATCTCAGACATTTTCTTAGGGTAGAATCGTCTTTTGAAATCAATGACCTAACTTAAATAATTAATTGGATATGAGAAAAAGAATTCATCCATCACTTGGTTTAAGAAAAAATATCTTTATATAATAATGAACCAAAGTAAATCTGTTATGATCGCAAAACAATCGAAATCAAGCATTTGAGAATCACAACTTCTAAGTTATAAAAGATTTAAAAAGAGAGAATATCTTGCTTTTGAGTGGGCTCATTTTATGCCTCTTGTCAATGGAGTGGCGCTTTGCGAATTTTTTATAGATTTTTAATTTGGCATCTTTACGCTTCTTTTGTTGGCATCATTGGCCAAATTTTTTTATTTTTTATTTTATTTTTGCAAGCTACATTCTCTTTTATAATCTCTTAAAAAAATCTTAGTTGTGAGTATATCTTCTTAGATATTAGAGAATAGGAGCTTTCTCTCTAACATAAGGAAGAATTATCACAAACAGAATTAATAATCAAAGACAAGAGTAACGAGGGATCCTGATGTGACAAAAAGACTTTGATCATTATAAATACAAGATAGATTTGCTTAAGCAAGCTTAAGAAAAAATCTTAATTTTATACACAATCTTTAATTTGAAATAGATTTTTTATCAGAAAAGAAAACTATACCACTAAAATAGGTTAGAGAAAAAGATACAATCACAAAGTATTTTTACCATCTAAGAGATTAAGAGATGAAAAAACACATTGACTACAAATTTTCAAAAACCAGGATAAGGAATATGATGTCATTTCAGCGATGATTAGAAAAAAACACACAAAAGAAAGTAAAACACACCAAAAACTAAGAGCAAATAGTAATAATAAAAAAAAAACAAGAGCAAAAGAAAGTAACTTAAAGATCAAGTTTCATGCATTTATGTCAATCACACCCAATCTGGTCCTTAAAGAACTGAAAGTGTCGAAGGCCAGTGGTTTAATAAAGATGTCAGCCAGTTGATTTTCAGTTGTCACATGGTGTAACTCAATGTCTCCCTTAGTCACGTGATCTCTAATGAAGTGATACCTAATGTCAATGTACTTAGTCCTTGAATGTTTGATAAGATTCTTAGAGATGCATATGGCACTAGTGTTGTCACAAAAGATTGAGATGGTGCCTACAGGTAATCCTAAATTCAATACCTATTATTTTAACCAAAGGACTTGGGCCACACAACTTCCAAGAGCAATATACTCAACTTCAGTAGTGGAAAGTGCAACATAATTTTGTTTCCTACTAGATTAAGAGACCAAAGATTGTCCTATGAATTGACAAGTTCCTGACGTACTTTTTCTATCCATCTTGTATCTTGCAAAATCAGAGTAAAAAAATCCAATAATCTCAAAAGAAGTGCTATGTCTAGGGTACCAAATCCCTAAGCCTTGGGTCCCTAAAAGGTATCTAAAAATTCTCTTAACTGTAGTCAGATGGGACTCCTTAGGGTCAGCTTGAAATCTAGCACAAAGGCAAACACTAAACATAATATCAGGTCGGCTCACTGTCAAGTAAAGTAAAGATTCAATAATGCCTCTATACCTCTTTTGATCAACAGACTTACCACTTGGGTCCTTATCCAATGGAGCACTAGAAGTCATGGGAGTGTTAATTGGCTTAGCTTTGTCCATCTCATATTTCTTCAAAATGTCTTTTATATAATTTGCTTGATTTAAAAAGGTTCCATCCTCCAATTATTTTATGCTAAACCCCAAAAAGTAGGACAACTCTCCCATCAAACTCATCTCAAACTCTCTACTCATTGTTTTAGAAAAATCATCACACAATTTCTTATTAGAAGATCCAAAGAGTATATCATCCACATAAATCCGAACAATGAGTAAATCATCTTCAACTCTCCTAAGAAAAAGGGTGGTGTCTATGCTCCCCTTCACAAACTCCCTCTCTAGTAAGAATGTGCTAATCCTCTCATACCAAGCTCTTGGTGCCTACTTTAACCCATACAACGCCTTTTTAATTTAAAAACATGATTTGGAAATTGGGAACTCTCAGAACCTAGGGGTTGTTCTACAGACACATCTTCTTTTATTTCTTCATTTAAAAAGGCACTCTTGACATCCATTTGAAAAAGCTTAAATCCTTTATAACAGGCAAAGGCTAATAGCACTCTAATGGCTTCCAATCTAGCTATAAGGTCAAAAGTCTCCTCAAAGTCTATCCCTTCTATTTAGTTATACCCCTTAGCCACCAATCTTGCTTTATTCTTAACCACCACTACTAAATCATTCACCTTGTTCTTGAAGACCCACTTTATCCCAACTACACTTTGTCCATTAGGTCTTTCTACAAGCTCCTAAAGATCATTCCTAACAAATTGATTCAATTCTTCTTGCATCGCTAAAATCCAAAACTCATCAGTAAGGGCTTGGTTAATGGTGGTGGGTTCAGTCATTGAGATAAAGGCAGAGTGGTTCACCTCCTTCCTAAGTCCATGTCTAATCTTAACTACACTAGAAGGGTCTCCTAAGATCAAATCCTTGGGGTGACTTGTAGAGTATCTCCAATCTCTAGACAAAGT